>NW_012150964.1:376700-379569 GCF_000956105.1 Propithecus coquereli
GATAAAAACCTACCTTCTGGGTACGTAGTACACTATTCTCATGACAGGTACACAAAAATCCCTCACTTTGGCATTATACAATTTATCTATGTAACAAAAAACACTTGTACTGCCTAAATCTATTGAAATAAATAAAAGACCATATGAGCATAAAGAAAAATGAAGACAAGCTCTAAGTACATTAGTTTAATTTCCAAATATTTGTTTTTCTTCCTTTAGATATCCTATTGTTATTGATTTCTAATTTAATTGCATTGTGATAACAGAATGTACTTTGTATGACTTCAGTCTTTTCAAAGTTACTAAGACTTGTTTCATGGTCCTGCATTTGGTCTGTCCTGGTGTACATACATATTGTTGTTGGTAAAAATGGCCATACATTTTTCTTCTCCCAAAGAAAACAATTTCTCATGCCACAATGAATGCAAAAGTAGGAGTTGAGAGAGTAATTTTGTGAATAAACTATTTTGTAATGGTCACTTTGAAAAGTAGAAATAACTACCATTTTATCCTCCCATATACTGTTATAGGGAGGTGCTACTATGTCATTTGTAGAGATGAGTAAAATGAAGCAGAAGAAGTTTAAGCAGTTTGCCCAAATGCATCCTCCTAATAATTTGAACCTAAGCAGCATGCTTTGAAAGCCTGTACTCTAATTCTAGTTGATTTGTGCTGAATTGACTTTCCGAAAATTTTTCTTTCCATAATTGGTCAGTTCACTAATGAATTTTTGCAAATTGATTTCAGTAAACAATTAGTTCGTTGTTCACATTTCTAGACCCTATAAGGAAAGTAATGCATTATGACGTGTTTAGTAAAAGTATAAAGTAGCATATTTTTAATCATTAAAATATTTGTATCTATCTGTATATCTATCGGTAACCAATCTATTATCATCTATTCTATCTAGCACGTGCTAAGGGTAAATAAAGCTAAAATAGAAATTTTCAACATCGGCATAGGATAGATGGCTCTCCAGATATATCCTGTGAGGTAGGTAGGGGAATTGCAGTCACTGTAGTTCACTTGAGGTTGATTAAGCTCTTGCTTATAATAATTATAGATGATTTGAATATATAAACAAACATAGTAACATTTGTTCTATATGTCAAAGTTTAATTTATTTTTTGATGAAATACATGTATTTTTTAAAGACTCGCAGATGTGTCTACAATTCAAGGCACCATTTTCTTGTTTTTAGTCAGAACATTCCTTTAATTAGGGTATGGGAATTGGGATGCTTTTCATTTAGGCAACCACCCCTAGACCATCAAGTGCATGGCCTAGAAGACAGGGGTGAGAGATATCACAGATATCTCCTATTTGTGATGTGTGACAGATATACCCTACGGTGACTTCATGAGTCACACATGTGATAATTCCCTTCCCCGGAGTGTAGGTGGAAATTGATACTCCCTTTTAGTCAATAGAATATGGCAAAGAGTATTGGATAGCCACCCCCATGATTATTTCCATCATGTAAGATTACATCTTATAAGTTTGAAGAGCTAGATGATCTTCCTGAGCATTAAAAAGTCAGGTTCCATGTTGTGAGAAGGCCTGTGAGAGAGCTATGTACCATAGAACCGTAGGCAGCCTCCAGCAGCTAAGAACAACCAGTAAAAAAGCAGGGACCTTGGAACTACGACCACAAGAAAATGAATTCTGCCAACAAGCACATGGTTTTGAAAGAGAACATTGTGCTCCAGAAAGGAACATAGCCCAGCAGACACATTGATTGCAGCCCTACGCAACTCTGACAGGAGGACCCAGCTAAGGTGTGCCCGGACCCCCGACCCACAGAAACTGGGAAATAATAAATATATGTTCTTCTAAGCCACTAACTCTGTGGTGCTTTGCTAAACAGCAATAAATATATATTACAAGAGAAATCCATTTTTTAAATTATTGTTTGTTTTAGTCCATTTGAACTGCTATAACAAAATACCATAAATTGAGTGGCTTATAAACAACAGAACTGTATTTCTCACAGTTCTGGAGGGTGGAAGTCCAAGATCAAGGCACTGGTAGATTTGGAGTCTGGTGAGTGTTCACTTCCTGGTTCATAAATTTCTGCCTTCTCACTGTGTCCTCGCATAGCGGAAAGGGAGGGTGAGCTCTTTGGGGTCTCTTTTATAAGGGCGCTATTCTCTTTCATGAGGGCAAACTCTCATGACCTAAGCACCTCTCAAAGGCCCCACATCCCAATATCATCACCTTGGAGGTTAGAATTTCAATACAGAATTTTGGGGAGCTCAACATTTGGATGATAACATGGTTATTTTTCTTAAACTATATTTTTCTTTACTCTTTATGTTCTAACTTTTTAATTAAAGTTTTTGTCTGTGTCCTCTGGCAGTTCTGTTTCACTGGGTCTGAATTTTGACTACTCTGCCTGAAATCTTTCTGTCTCATTTTTTCCCTTAGATTAGTTTTCAATTTCTTATTGAGCTCATTTTTTGCTAAACTCTGGCTATGGGAGAGTGCTAAAGGACAAGATTTCCACAGAACATTAAAAAATGTAGTCTTTAGGTGCACAGCCACGTGATATAAAATGTGCCAGGGTCTCAGCTTCCTTCTTTCTGGTCTGATGCTTCTCTTCCACCTTCAAAGGTGGAAGGACAGCCTGACTTTTTAATTATATCCCTAGACATTCTTGAGTCAGAAATCCCTAGCACACGGGACTGATGAAACACCTTGATGCAGTTGAGATTGTTATCTATAAATCTCTGAACATCAAGTTCTTCCCAGGATCCACCCCTTTCTGACTCTGTTCCCTTGGATTTCCTCAGCCCAAAAGGTGTAAATTGTGCACAAATTCCACCTGTTAAGATGCAGGGAAAGACCATGGCTTCATTTATGTCAAGCT
>NW_012150964.1:384699-387682 GCF_000956105.1 Propithecus coquereli
TCTTTTTAACTCTCCATGTTATTAAACACCAGAGTTTATTTTAGTCAGTAGAAAAATGAAGAATTAAATTTAGTCTAACTCTTCTTACTATATAATGAGAGCATATAGAATGTTATTATAACTGAGAAATGTTATAGTAAGGAAGTTTGGATTAGAAATTAAGTTTTCAGGATGTGTTAATTACAAATATACATGGATTTTAATTCATGCTGAATTAACAATCTCATATCTGGCCTGAGTAGTGCTGGTTAAAATTTAGATGATAATTCACACTTAGCTGAGAATTATATACATTCTTTTAATCATGCTAAACTTTTCCTGTACTTACAGATGCAGAGAAATAGTCCTTATATATTTGGAGGGAAAAAGACTATTTCTATATACTTGATTACCTCATTATATATTAAATTAAAAGACTGGTAATTTTAAAATTCTGAATTGCTTTTATTTTGAAAACTAATGTATACTATATAGCACAAATATTTAGTTGATTAAAGAGAATGTAGGTAATCTGATATAAAAGATGATTAAATACTTATAATTTAAGATTGAAAATTAATCTTTTAATTCATCTGAGTTATATTTTCTTTTTGCCAAAATCAAAGTAAAACATAAATAAGCAAGCATTTACAGTTTGGAGCTACAGCCAATCTTTTGTTTATTCATCTAATATTCTGATTTTGAAGGAATAGAAAAATTGTTAGATTATTTGACTAAAAATATGTAAAACAAGATACCAATTTAATAGCTTAGTAGCATTCTAACTAAATTGAGGTTGCATTTTTATTTTAATTTTATCTTGATGAAAACTGATTTGTATGGTTCTATTTCTATCTATCTACCTACCTACCTATCTATCTCTGTCTAATTGTTAGAGAAACTAAATGCTAAAATAGATTTATAGGGATTAAAAATGACAGTAAAGGCAAAGGATTAGCAATAAATCATGCAAAGTGTGTGGCCAGGTAGCCTCTAAACATAAATGTTTCTCCACTGAATGTTCCTGACATACCGATGAACAGAAGCGTTCATCATGAGCCGTGAACTGAAAAAAAATTTCTAGCCCCTTTTCGTATGATGGTGATGTAATTTTCAGCCTTCACAATACAAGGCTCTCAAATTCGTTCTGTCTATAGCTTCCTCACAACCACATCACCAGATGTCCAGAGACAACTACTTAGATTCAGAGAATGCCATGGGGATGGCATTCACCCAGGACAGTGTGTAAATATAAAGGGATATTTTGACATGACAAACATTTCCTGAGTTATTGCAGAAGATATGTAAAATCCTGCCCTATGTTGATGGGATGGGAGCATTGGGTCTGGGTGCAAGTACTGGGAGATTGTCACGCAAGTGGAAACTGTGTAATGGGTGGAGTAGGACTCCTTGTAACTCTAATGCAAAGCAGGATCACTTGCTGGGGCCCATTGATAGGTCCACACATATTGTCTTCTCAGGCAGAGGACCTCTTCCAGTTTAGTAAATCTTCCAAAAGAATCTCCCGTGTTTGAGGATCACTATCTGTTAAATCCCCATCCTTCTCCCTCCTGTTTCAATCCACTCTTCACAGGGATCTACTAGATCCCTCTGTACCTATGCCTCCTTTGCCAAAATGATTTTCTTCCTGTTCCTTTTGGATACAACTTGGTAGGCTGCAGACACACCCAGAAGGTATGGTGGCAATATGGGTTCACCACTCTTCTAATGAAGTAGAGAACAGTTATTATCAAAAAATTAGAAAAGGTATCTGATCATTAATTTTCTATACATTTAATTTTAAGTGTAAATGGTATAGAGGGATATTTTCTAGCAAATTCTAGAATTGCTATTGTTCGATACGTGTTAAATGAAATTTCTTTAGACACTAGTACTTCATCAGTTCAATATTGACTAGGAAGCCCATTCACCAAGCAAAAATTTCTAAGTCTTATAGCAAATGGGCATAGTCAGAAAGTATTTTGAAGGACAGATATTTGTGATTTTTTTGGTCTTGATGGTGTGTATTAATTACTTTGCTTTTTTAAAATGATACGTTATTTTTCCCTTGCCATTACAGAAGTGTTTACATAATCCTCAAAGTATTATCCTATATCAGCGACATGTGAAGATATAGTCTCTTATGAATAGATGCAACTTAAATACTGTAACATACAACTTGTGATCAATGTGGCTATAGTAAAATATCTGTTAATATTTAGGAACAATTGTCATTGTTTTGACTATGTAATCTTTATATTATTTAAGTTAATATTTTTAAAATTTATATTTAATTTAAATTATTATGTGTTTTAATCATTTTAATGAAATTATTAACCAGGAATTTAATACAATTTCCTAACAGGACATTTGATGAAGCTGGTTTATTCTGCTTCTCTCCAATTCTTTGTTATTGTTGATTCCTTATGCTCTGGAAAGTGGAAATTGTGCCCCATGTTTTTTTTTGTTTTGTTTTGTTTTTGTTTTTGTTTTGTTTTTTTTTGCTCTCCAAAACTGCCAAAGAAAAGTTTGTCAGCTCTCTACTCTCTAATAAAGATAAGATTAAAATAGCACAGTCCACAAAAAGAAAACCCAACCACATGAGCATGCAGCTGTCCATTAGAACCTAGAGCTGTGAGACAATTCTTCTTCCTAAGTGGTGACTTCATTGCATGGTATGTATTATATATTGATGTTCGGTCATGATCAAAGGACAAGCAATGATCTTCAGGCTGTGGAAGCCTAAATAAAATGCACAATATCAACCGAGATGCTCATCCAGCTGATAATCAGCGTTTGTGAGTTACTGAAAATAGTCCAAAATAGCTAAAAATGGCTACTTAACACTGGAAATCCAAAAAAGAGGAGATCTCCATGAACCTGCTAATTTTGTTTCTTATTTGTGTTTTAACATACTATGTGCATGGTTGCTAATATAGTTTCAATGGAGGTACCAGCACATAACAAACTGAATCAATGAAATAGGCTCTGTCTGTTTCATCCG
>NW_012150964.1:387732-390065 GCF_000956105.1 Propithecus coquereli
TACCTATTCAAAAGAGAAATGCCAAATGCAACAAAATAAGATTTAGGACATGGATTTTTAAAAATGCAATCAAAAGGCAGAAAGTGATATTTCCACGGAAGGTCCCAGTGGTAACATAACAGCTGAAACTAGCAGCGATTTTGGTTCTAGTTAAGCTCTGGATGTATCATCCCGTAGCAAAATTATTTTGTGAATATCTATGCTCTAAGATAAGCTCAAATAAAAATGTTTTTCAATGTACAGCTGTTGTTACAGCAAGATGACCTTTTTGAAAATGAGTTTGACTAGTCAATAGAAGCCATAATGCTCTCTTTCTTTACAATGTTCAAAAATCTTCAGTCACCCTATTCAAAAACTTGTAATGGAAAATGCCACAGTGTATCAGATAAATATTAATTTCTCAAGTTATCTGAGACTATCTGATGCTTGGCTCTTCATAAAATTGCTAAATTTCATCTTAAAACATAATCTCTTTTAAACCTCTGTAGAATAACATGCCACTTTGAGTGATAGTTGCTAGGCACCATAAATACTAAAACAATATTGGGAAATGTTTTCTAATAAAACAGAGGGCTATAAGCATAACTTTTAGTGTGCAACACTGGATCTCTATTAGGAGTCCATGCGATAATTTAATGATACTAGAGCTTTTGGCCCATTTATAGAGCTCTCATCAGGAGGTGAAATTCAGAACATGGTAGCTTTTACACCAATGCCAAGGCGTCCTCTAGTAGATTGGCCTGCTTAAAACTTGCATTAAACTGATAAGGGAGAGACTAGAAGAGGAAGGTTTTCATCAAGAGTACATTATCTATTTTGCAGAACCACTTATTTTCTTCTTTTTTGTTTACCTTTATCCTCTGTAATGAAGACATATCCCAATTAAAAAAAAAATGTTGGAAGACAGAAGATAATTGTTATGGTTTGAATGTGTCTCCCAACAACATGGGCTGGAAATTTAAACCTCAATGTAACTGTGTTGGGAGGTGGGGCCTAATGACATGTGATTAGGCCATGAGGGAGTAGTGAATGGATTAATGCCAGTATCTTAGGAGTGGCTTCTTGATAAAAGAGGAATGCAGCCCCGTTTCACTTCACTCTCCTCCCATTTCTCTCTCTTTCTTTCTTTCTCTTTTTCTCCTTATTTCCCTTTTTCCTTCCACCATGGGAGGAAGCAGCAATAAATCCCTCAGCAGATGCTGGCCCCTTGATCTTGATCTTCCCAGCCTCCAGAACTATAAGAAATAAATCTGTGTTCTTTAAAATTGACACAGTCTTAGGTATTCTGTCTTACCAACACAAAATTAACTAAGGCAATAATTATAATTTACTCACAAGGATTACCTGTAAGTAAATGAATATGTCCTTAAAACAGAAACTGGAACAAAATTAAAATGTTTTAGAACAGATGCTAGTTTATTTTCTGATATTTATACAATGAGAAGATTCGATTTCATTTGATGCTGCAAAATCTATTTAGAAAGCAGTATGTGTGTTACTACATGGTGCACTCTTACTCCGGGCCAAGGATACTTACCCACCCCAAGGGTGTTGTGCTTGGCCATATGGCTTCCTTTGGCCAGGGGAAGGTTATTGTGAAAGATGTGAACTGAAGCTTTTAATGAACTCATGTGGTTTGACTTACTTCTTATGAACCTTCCTGAGAGGAGAAAGCCCACGTACCCTGTAACCTATAGCTTCTGCAATAGGAAAAATAATGGTCCCCCAAAGACATCTATGCCCTAGTACTCAGAACATGTGAATAAGTTATCTTTCGTGACAAACGGGATTTTGCAGATGTGTTTAAGTTACAGATGTTGAGATGAGAGGATCTTTGATTATGTGGGTAGACTCAGTGTAATAACAATGGTATTTACAAGGAGAAAGCAACACAGTGAGAAAGAGAGGTGGGGAGTGATGTGATGACAGAAGCAAAGACTGGAGTGACACTAGGAAGGGGCCACTAGCCAAGGAATGTGAGTGGACTTTAAAAAGCAGAGAAGATAAGAAAACACATATTCCCTTAAAGGCTCTAGAAAGAACACAATCCTGTCAACACCTCCATTTTTAAACTTCTGACTGTCCTAACTGTTAGATGATAGATTTGCATTGTCTAAAGTCAGTAAGTTTGTGGTAATTTGTTACAGCAGCAATAAGAGACTAATACAGAACCCACAAAAACATACAACACAGACCTGACCTAACCCATAGGCCAGGCCCACCAGCTTTCAAGAGAAAACAGAGCCATCCTGGGCAAGCCATAAAAGTTCATTTGTGAAGTTGAAATTCTCTCTCTTTCTCTGTTTGTCTCTGTAAAAAAGTATATATTTTTA
>NW_012150964.1:396858-398577 GCF_000956105.1 Propithecus coquereli
AATAAAAAACATGCTCACAAGGCTGTGATCTCCGTATTAGTAAAATTATACTGTAAAAAAGAGGATTCAAAAACTGAAAATTATTTGATTTAGCAGATAAATGTAACTTTGGAAACCATTATTCTAAGTAAAAAAAAAAAGAGAGAGAAAATGGAAAGAATAAACGAGAAAAAAAGGAATGAAAATAAATGTGACACTTCTGCACTTCGTTGTCGCAAGCTACCATATTTTAAGAATCTCAAATCCTGTCATTATGGAATTACCAATTTAGCAAATCTTATGTTGAGTAAATCAGAGTACTTACTTCATTAAACATTTAAACATTATACTTAGTACATATGAGGATGTCTGTTTTTCAATTTTGGCCAGCAACTTTGTTTTATATTTAGGTACTATTGATCATTTAATACTGATATCTTTAATATTCTGGATTAGGGGATGTTCAAAACACACAGATTTGTATCTGGAATTATAAGCATCTATATGCTGAAAAACCTGCTAAGTATTTAATATTTTATATTTAATTAAAAATTCCCTATGTGTAGGTTTTCTGGAAATAAGATGCATAGGACAACTCAGTTCTGCCCACATTCTATGCATAACCTAGTCACGTACTGGACTTATTTATCACGACTTTTTGTACATGTAATTTATTGAAATATTTAAAAATCATATTACACTATTGTCATAAAGAAAAGGAACTTAGAGAAGGAACTTTCAACAATTTACAGAATGAACTTACAGTAGTCAATTTTCTTCTTAATATAAGAAATGCTCTTTTGTATTATGAATGAATATAATATGAAAAGGAATAGAAAAGTATGTTATTATTTCTGATTTTAGTTGATTCTTTGTTGGATCCTTACATATTATTATAGTTTTTAATGCTCTCGATGCCATTTTTCCTTTTGGAAGCTATGTTTCACTCATTTCTTAAATGACAAATTACATTTTATGTATTTATGTATATTTATTATGCACAGTATGATGTTTTGATATATGCATACATTGTGGAATGGCAAACTAGAATGAATTAATATTTCATTGTGTCACATACTTATCACTTTCTCATGATGAGAACATGATATCTACTGTCTTAGAAGTGTTCAAGTATACAATATATTGTTATTAACTATAGTCACCATGATATACAACAGATCTCTTTAACTTATTCCAACATTGCATTGTAAAAATGTATAATGATTTTTTAAACATTCTACAGAGACAAACAACTGGGTTGTTCCCAGTTTTTGACAATTGGAAAAAAATGTGCTATTAGCATTCTTAAGAATGTCTTCTGTTGGATTTGTAACTATGAGTAAAACATAGATTGAAATCTTGCATGCCAACTGCCCAAAAGGGGCTGTACCCATGTAAATTTCCTAGAAAAATGGGAATCCCTCAACACACTTATAAACCCTTGGTATTTTAATTTTACACTTAGCTCTTATGGTGGTATGCAATTTGTTTGTTTTATATTTCCCTACCCACTGATTTTCAAAAGTTTCCCTATGTTTATTGACAATTTAGATACTGTCATTTTTAAGAGCATGTTGAATCAATGTACACATTTTTAACTGGACTTTTTCTTATTTTCTTTTGATTTGTAGAATTATGTTATGCATTTCTGATATGAGCTTCTTTTGGTCAATGATGTAATATTTACATATTTTCCCAGGATTCTATTTTAATACTATCTTAATGTATATTTTGATAATC
>NW_012150964.1:398627-401308 GCF_000956105.1 Propithecus coquereli
ATGTTGAAACCTAATCTCCAGTTTGATATTATTTGGACGTGAGGCCTTTTGGAAGTGATTAAGTCATGAAGGTGGAAAAGGACCCAGAGCTGCTCTCTCTCCCTGCCAAATGAAATACAAATACAAAGATGGCGTCTGTAACCTGGGAAGAAAGCCTTCAGCAGGATCCTGACCATGCTGACACCCTGATCTCAGACATCCAGCCTCCAGAACTGCTGGAAATAAATGTTTTTTGTTTGAGGTACCCAGTGTATGATATTCTGTCATTGAAGCCCAAACTAACAAAATTATGTAATATACATGTAACACTATACATAAAGCAATATCCATAATATATATTCTATATGTTTTTTTCAGACAGATATTTAATTTCAGAATATTGAATTGCCATCTACCCAAGCCAAATCAGTCAATATCAGTCTCAGTTGTCCATAGTAATCCTTCTCCTATTTGGTTAATATAAACTAGCCATTCTCTATTTGGGATCATTTTGCCCCACAGGTACATGTAGCAATATCTGGAACATTTTTTGGTTGCCACAAATGGCAAGGGAGGCTGCTGTTGTCATCCAGTGAGCAGAGGCCAGGAAAGCTGCGAAACATCCTACCTACAATGCACAGTGCGCCCCCACAGCAAACAATTATCTGGCTCCAAATTTCAGCAATGATGAGGCTGAGAGACCCTGATGTGGATATGATGCTGTGGTAAAGGGATGTTAAATAATAATTATTTTAAAATACAAGAAAATAAAGGTTTACTATTAATATATAATTTTAATCAAACCAAGGTCTAAAAAACTACAGAAGGTAAAATCAGCATTATAATACAGGTAGTCCTAGATTCCCAATTGTTTTATGTTACCTGTCAATAAACCACTTATTTTTAGAAACGCAAGATATTAGGATCTTGGAGTTTGAACCACACTGTTTAAGTTATACCAAAGTTTCACTTACTATGTCTATGACTTTGGACAATTTCCTGAACCTCAAATGTCTGAGTTTACCCATCTGTAAAACAGTCATAATCGTACTTATATTTCAGGATTACTGTGATATTAAACTATCTAAAACAAATAAAAATCTTTATAGCATGGCTGGCATACATGAAATGCTATACAAATATTATTACATATCTTGAATAATGAATAATGTAAGTCTATTCTAAGGATGTAATGAGAGTTTTGCATGGATATTGTTTTGGGGATATAAAAACATTTTATTAATTCAAAAAAGGACTTTTGTCCTAATTTGAGAGCATTTTACATTAATAATATTTTGATTTTGAGTCAGTAAAACTGAGGTACCTAAAAGATGAAATCATCTTGACTGCATTCTCAGTCCCCCCAATCTTCCAACCCCATTCTTGATGAGCAATGACATGGTCCCATGAAATCAATCAGGCTGTCACGATTGGCGAAAACAGACGTCATGTACAACTAAAGCAAATTAGTTCATTTTTTGAAAAGGTAATGCAACACTGTAATACTCTTGCACATATTCAAACTTCATCTGGAAAATATGGAATTTGTTTAGATCACTCTCATAAAATAGTACAGTTGCATTTGCAGCAGGAGAAAATCTATTTCTTACCCAGGAAAAATCACAACCTAAACTTTAAAAAGATGGAGAATGGTCACATCTTTCTCACACTTGGAAAGAGGCAACCAACGCGTGCCGATAACAGGGCTTGCACTCAATTTGTTACAGCAGGACAGCCCTGGCGACCAGTCCTAATGATAAAACTCAGAGAGGAGGGAGAGGAAGATAAAGGTCTTTGGTTGGTATACCAAATTTATTTTTCTTCAACCATTAGTTCTAGAAAAGGTGAAAATAATCTGACATTTCTTTCCTCCCACCAATTTGTAAAAAAGAGACTGCAGTTTTACATAGATACTTCATTCAGTCCCATGCAGGGATCATTCAGGTCTTACAGGAAAGAATTTTGGCATAAATCAGATACTATTTCAAAATGACTCCACCTCTGTAAACCAGGAAGACATTGAAGCAAGTAAGCCATTTCTCACTCTGTAGGAAGTCCCTTGTAAAAGGTTATGGATTAAACATAATGAGAAAGAGAAAACACAACTGTGATAAATGGTACTCCCTGGAGAGCTCCATTAACCCAGGCGCAGTCAGCAGAAGCCCAGAAAGTAACTTCCCTTGATCCAGAGGATAGGTTACCTGGTGGTGCCTTTGTAGCCCTTAATGTGGGACAGTATGTCAAGCAGTTGATGGATTCAGGAATGTCGTTTGAATAAGAGAAATGACTCCCCACACAGCATTACACAGAGAGTGGAGATACAGCAAGTGGCTGCAACATTTCAAAAGCCATAAATGATGCCCTATGATTTATAATGCTTCACACAGATCAATTATCCTGAATAGTCAAACCAGAAAAAATGATGACCATATGGCAGATGTGCCTTTTCTTTTTGAAATGTGCTAAATTCAGTGATTTGCCCATTTGGAAACATTGGGATTATCACCCTGCCACACACGGGCGTCCACGTCCAAGTGTTCTGATAAGGCAAATTGTTAGGAAAATATCCTCTTGCATGTGTTGCAGAGGTGGCAAATTCTCTTGCTTAGTACTCAACTGGGTGATGTTTCTGTTCCACGATTTTCACATCATGTTTGTATTTAAATTTTGAAAACCACTCTGAAAGAGATGGCTCTCAAAAA
>NW_012150964.1:401358-403916 GCF_000956105.1 Propithecus coquereli
TTACAAGAGCATATGTAAGTCATTATTTTAGTTGTACACAGTGGAATCAACCCCTACACCATTATTAGAATGCTTTCCTACTCTTTAATATAGTGCACTAATTCACATTTAACAGACAAAGAAAACAATATGTACAACTTATAAAAGAAAGTATTATATGTGTACCTTTTTGTGTTCAAACTTCCAAACATTGGAAAACTTGTTTCATAAAATGTGGGTCATGTGCACATAAACATTTTATTACCCCACGATTATTGATACATAGCATGAAATTAACCCAGTGATAATAAAATATATAATTCTCTACTTTACGAATTCAGAATAATTTCTGATGGATTTTGCTATTTCAAGATTCCAACTTTCAGTGCTTTTATTTCCCAGTTACAAAGAAAATATGATTATAGGAAAGCCCAAGCTTATTAGCTTCTTTAGGAAATTAATTACCTGTTTTATAGGGAAAAGTACATTAATCCTCTTAATTTCTGGGCTGTCAGAGAAATATTTCCATGTAGGTACTATGAATGAATAAAGCAATTATATTTTATAAACTATAATTCTTGACACACCAATTTTATCCAAAGAATGAAATATTTTATGAAGGCAGATGAATTTTTATATAATTTACATAATTTCCACTAAAACACACTTACTTTTAAAGAAATTAAATTTCATGACCTAGTTTACATGCTTGCACTACATTGATTTTTATATTTTTTCCTGACAGTACATTTTGCTTAACTCAGTAGTTTTGTATATTTGCAAAGAAAATGGCTGACTCTTGAAGAACTAGTGATTGCCTCAGCTAAATTACAATTAAAACATAATTGATATTCAAACTATATGTTTGAATAAAGTTTTATGTTTTACAAAACATTGTCAATTATGTAAATTTGTTTATTATAAAATGTTTTGAAGAATGTGTTTCTCAAACACCCTATAGTATCTCTGTCATAATTCTAGTCATAATTGTAAGTTTTCTTGCTAGTGTACGAACTCCATGAAGGCGGTTATCTTTTCTGTTATTCTCAGAACTGGTGAGAGCTGATTAGGGTCCACATTGAAACTCCTGATTTTAGGTATTAGTTAAGTATTTACCTGACTTGTCATAATTGGTTGTCTGATATAGAAATTGAAAAAGTAATACGACGAGACAAACAAAATGAACTTAGTAAGTACATTTCCCAGACACAAGAGTTCTTGGATTTAGTTTGCTTGGTATCACGTAATAGTATTTTGCTTTATATTTTGCTTAATCAAGTGATGTTAAGCAATTGGAACTACAGTACCTCTTCTATTCACAATTGTTTGTCTTGAGCTCCTGTTTTTGCCACCATTTTTGAATTTCTGAAAACTCAATTTTGGGTTTATGTGTGCTTTGATGATAGAATAGATAATATAGGATGCTGTAAAATAGATAGTATATGTTGGATCTTAACACATGATAGTTAAAGACAAAATACTTACATGGTTAAGATCATAAAAATGACAGTAAAAAAAACAATTAAATTGTTCTAAATTGCCTTCAGAATATCAAAAGCTACACAAAACCATTATTTTACTCACAGTATTTTTTTCTTTAGGCCAAATTGGGCAGAGGAAAAGAAAAATGGGCCCTCTGAAAGTGTAACTTTTTGAATACTATTCGAATTATTTTTAAGCATCTTTCAGGTTAAGTCATGCTCTTCTCAGATTTCATCAAAGGACTTCCTACTTTATGAATATGGACCCATTTTATTCACCCTGAGAAATAAATAGAAATAGGGAATTTTGATAAAACATGTATGTAAATGTTCCCATTGATGAGCCATGGCACTCATGCCTTTGTTACAATTATCTCCTGCTGTTTCTTTTCCATACTATCAGATTTTAAACTTTTAGAGTTTGCTCTTTTCTCTTAGAACTAGTTAATGGAATCTCAATATTTGACCTTGACTCTTCACGTCCTAGCTAAACAATAATGAAAAGAATCGGAGAAAAATATAAAGAGAAATATTTCCCTTTTGCCTGTATAATCTTCAATGCTATTATTCTGCATCCTAAAGCGGATCTTGATGAACAGGTTAAATGAGAGCATTCACCAAAGTCCAGTAGAGAATCTTGAAAAGAAAATCTAATCCTCTTGGTGCTAATGGTAAATTGTCCCAAAGCAGTTATTTGCACAAAGGTGCCTTTTAAGGGACTTGAGCTTCAGTAAATGATATTAACAAATGTTTACAATTTAAATTAGTGTTTTTATTTTATAACTTGTTGCCCTTCTAATAACAATGTTATGTATGTATCTGCTTTTAAAAGTTATAAATACATATACAATTCATATATAATGACAAAAGAAGGGTTTTTTAATGCCTTTTTTTTATAGGGGGCCTGAGGGTATTACAAAATCTAAAGAATCTCTTGGATTATTGACTCCAATATACTTTGGAAATTTTGGCCTCAAATATTTAATGATAAGCTTTTTGGATATTGATTTAAGTAAACTCTTTGAGTTTGCCAATACCACTAATTAATTAATCTCTCAAAATACTATCAAATATTTTATTTACTCTACACATATATGT
>NW_012150964.1:421166-422399 GCF_000956105.1 Propithecus coquereli
GCCTATTAGAAGATATCAAAATATCCTACTTTATTTTGAAGCATTGTAAGGATTTTGTTTAAGTCTACGCTTGCTCACACAGCTGGTTACACTGACCCTCTTAAAAAATTCAAAAGAAAATATTTTGGACTTTTTCTCATGCTTTGTATAAATCTGATATAAAGCCTCTGATATTACCTTCTGGAAAAGGAAACACACACAATCAGATGATTTTAAACTATGAATATTAATGGAAAATCTTGAATAAATTAGTATCATATTAACCCAAGTACTATTTGAATAACATGACAGATCAAGAGAAAGTGACATTTCGTCTACGTATGCAAATGTGTTTCACAATTAGATCAATTAATCTAATTTGCAATATTTATTACATCTAGATAGAAAAAATATATCTGACCTTCCCAATATATTTTAAACTGGCATTAATAAAAATCAACATATAATCCCAATTATAACACAAATAAATTCTTAGTAAACCAGAAAATAGATGATATTCATTCTGTTGTTAATATATCTGAAAGTCCAATCTATTTAGTGAGAAAATAGGAGAAATAGTCACATTACAGACAATAATCAGAAACAATTGATTTTCTATTAATATGGAATTATTTTTTCTGATAAGATTAACCAGTTTATTTAAAGAGGCAGACATAACACAGTGTGTAAACTGGCAAAGGAAGAACATTTCCAATTATAATTATTTTCTCTTAATAATTTATCTATAGGAAATCCAAGTGAATCAACTAATGAAGTAAAAAAATAATAGAAAGGTCTGGAAAACTCCCTGACTTTGTTAGATTCAAATTATCTTATTTCTTATACTATTCATAAACAATTAAAAATAATTAATTCAAGAAAGCAAAGCTACAGAGCAATTGTATATGACTTATATATTAGAAATTTCATAAAAATCAATGAAGCAACATAGAGAAGATAGGATCAAATTGAAATTCAGAATATGTTTTGTCCTAAAAGAATTTCATATTTAAACTTAAAAGCTATTTCTAAGTTAATTTATTCATTACATACAATGACAGTTATATAAATAGCAGACTTTATTTTTGAGGCTATTTAAAATATCATCTAAATAAAAATACATGGCAATAAAAATTGTGATACATTAAAGGGAGGAGGCATAGACAAACTATGTAATAATTCAATATGGTAAGATTTTACTGATTAATGTAAAAAAGAAATCAACCAAAAATTTTACAGGAAAAAGAGTGTGTG
>NW_012150964.1:422449-423377 GCF_000956105.1 Propithecus coquereli
TCCTCCATTACTAGTGTATTTGGTGCCCAGTTTAACCTTTTTCTGCTCCAAACATATGAAAGTTAATCTCGTGTCATAGTCCTACATGTCCCTGGGTCCCTGACGACTCCTTTCTTTCTATTCTTTTTTTTTTTTTCCTAAATTTACTTTCTCTCTCTTGTTTGCTTTGGGTTACTTATATTGACCTGTCCTTAAGTTCACTGTTTCTATCTTCCATCATCTCCATTCGTCCACAATTTTTTTTTACCTTTTGTTATTGTCCTTTTGTTATTGATTTTCAGTCCTATAATTTCCATTTGATTATTTTGTATAATACAATTTCCATGTCTTTGATGATATTTTAAAAATTCCATTTCAAGTTCATGTATAATTGATTATTGAAGTATTTTTATGACGGCTGCTTTAAAGTTCTTTCTGAGTAATTCCAACATGTGATTCGTCTTGGTGGTGGCATTGAATGTCTTATTCAGGTTGTGATTTTATTGGTCCTTTATATGATATGTGATTTTTAATGGTATCTTAGTTGGGAAACGCTAAGTCTTATTTAAATATTTTATTTAGCAGCCATTCACTTTACTTAGGTTTTATATAGATATTGGCCTACATTTGTGGACCCTTATTTCAATTAAATTTTAATTACCTTAACCTTTTCATTGTTATCTTGATCTGCTTGCTTGTTTCTGGTGTCACTGGACTGTCTCTCAGTGTGAGTGGGACAGCTCCTAGATGTTGGAAATAATAGGCTCCCAGGGATGAGTGCTTACTGTGGAAGGAAACCACCCCTTCCCATGGGCCCCTCTCTACCCTGCCTGGGTTTCTCTGGCCTGTGAAAGGTATAGTTTTAGGTCGTTAGAGTGAAAGAAACTTCTCAGGATGAGTTTGTTGTGGGACCGGTACCTCTTGCAGTCTCTACTCACCTGCAATTGTT
>NW_012150964.1:431375-432622 GCF_000956105.1 Propithecus coquereli
TTAGTTCATTTACCAGACCTTTTATCAACATGTTTACAAGGACCTCAGGTGGGTCAACTGTTCTTTCTTCTGCAGAATACCTCCCACCTGTTAGTGAGAGAAAAGAGTGCAGGCCAGCTGATCAAGCATTATTCCCTCCTGTTTTATCTTCTCACTTTTTAATATTTTTTTCTGATGTATTTCTCGGCCCATTCATTGTCTTCCAGCATATTTTGCAATGCTTTATACAAAGTAGTAGGCATACTAATACCCTAATAATCACCAGAATGGGAACGACCCAGTGGGAGTGGGGCTTTACTCTACAAACTTTATTAATTTTTATATTGGGACACATTATACATTGTTTCAAATTATTACAGTATTACCCTTAGACACATCAGATTCTATAGTGGATAGTATATCCAGTGGAATCGCCGAGGTGAGAGTATAAGCTGATTCTAGGAACATTAATGGCAATGACATTCCATTGGGGTTATTCTGTTATTATTTGATAACTCCATTCAATTATAGCTTTATATTTCCTCATGGCATTTTTAAATCATAGCCAGGATTCTAAAGTAGACCTTCCTGTAATATCTTTATTTGATTAAGCATGTTCTTCATCATGCTGACAATGCTTCAGGAATATTATTTCAGACTGACTTGATATAACCAGGCCGGCTCATAATATCATTCAGAACATTTGTGAAAACATGGTCAATGCTGATGAAGCCACAGTACGTGCAGTTGCCATTACATATTTATGAAATTTATATTAAAATGGCAATACAGTTTGAAGACTAGAAATATAGCCTGCAAACTGTGAGCTGAATGATAGCTGTAGTTGACCACCTGAGACTAGAGTGATTACGAAGGGTTTTGGCACATTTTCCCTGATGATATCCAAGTGGAGTATTTAGGTAGAGTTCATAAATCAGCAGGTATCCAAGCTTATCTTTCCAGAGAAAACAAGTCTGAAGTTTTCTTCTCTCACCATATATTGGTCATAAACATTTGAGTGCAGATGTCTTTTTTATAGAATATCTTTTTTTTTCCTATGGATAAATACCTAGTAGTGGGACCGCTGGATTAAATGGTAGTTCTACTTTTAGTTCTTTGAGGTATCTCCATATTACTTTCCATAGAGGTTGTACTAATTTGCAGTCCCACCAGCAGTGTATGAGTGTTCCTATCTCTCCACATCTACGCCAACATTTGTTGCTTTGGGACTTTTTGATAAAAGCTATTCTCTCTGGAGTTAAATGATA
>NW_012150964.1:433367-434632 GCF_000956105.1 Propithecus coquereli
GGGGGGAGGATGGGATGGGTAAATTCACACCTAATGGGTGTAGTGCACACTGTCTGGGGGATGAGCAATCTTGTAGCTTTGATTCGGGCAGTGCAAAGGCAGTTTATGTAACCAAAGTGTTTGTACTCCCATAATATTCTGAAATTAAAAATAAATAAATAAATAACATCTACCACATATACTTGGCATATATTAAGCAGGAAAATATCTGTTCATAATTTTATGGCTAAATATTTCGATTGGTGCAAAAGTAGTTGCATTTTAGGCCATGAATTTGAAATCATTATAACTGGGCTCAAACACAGCTTTATTAATCAAAATAGGAAACATTACATTCAATACATTTTTACCAACGAGAAATAAGTTTGTTTATTCCCATAGCATAAAAATCTGTGCTTCGGGATTCCATGAACTCTTGGGAAGCATTTTCTGCATCCTACTTGTTGTAGAAGCGTTTTCCCTGCAAAAAGTTGTCAAGATGCTTGAAGAAGTGCTTTTCAGTTGGCAAGAGGTCAGGTGAAAATGGCAGATGAGGCAAAACTCTGTAGCCCAATTTGTTCAACTTTTGAAGCATTGGTTGTGAGATGTGGGATCGGGCATTGTCATGGAAAGGAATCAGACCCTTTCTGTTGACCAATGCTGGCTGCAGGTGTTGCAATTTTCGGTGCATCGCATCCATTTGCTTAGCATATTTCTCAGATGTAATGGTTTCCCCGGGATTCAGAAAGCTATAGTGGATCAAACCAGCAGCAGATCACCAAACAGTGGCCGTGGCCTTTTTTTGGTGCAAGTTTGGCTTTGGGAAGTGCTTTGGAGCTTCTTCTTGGTCCAACCACTGACCTGGTGGGTCGTCAACGGTTTTCATGTAAAATCCACTTTTCGTCACACATCACAATCTGATCAAGAGATGGTCCATTGTTGTGTATAAGAAGAGAAGACCACACTTCAAAACAAATATTTTTGTGATTTTTGGTCAGCTCGTGAGGCACCCACTTGTTGAGCTTTTCCCCCTTTCCAATTTCCTTCAAATGCTGAACAATCATATATTGAGTTCTTGGGCAATTTCTTACGTAATTCTAATAGGATCAGCTTTGATGATTGCTCAGAACACTTATATTAGTGTTTAGATGACTTTAAAACATTGGCACACATGATTGTGGAGCCTAGCAAGTCTGAAATCTGCAGGGTAGGCCAGCAGGCTAGAGGCCCAGGAAAAAGTTGAAATTTCAGCACAAGTCCAAAGACAGTCTGCAGGCAGAATTCCC
>NW_012150964.1:436037-437819 GCF_000956105.1 Propithecus coquereli
CACAAATGTGATTCTTATTAAAGCACTAATCTGCTTTCCCTGGGGGCTAGCAAATCATATGAAAAAATGAAAGCTGTTAAAGGCAATTTTAGCAGACCGCTTTTACTGGAATTTCACATCTGTTTCACTCTTCTGCTCACCTTCTTCTTGATGGAAGGCATATCTTAATGCATGTGAACTGCAGGGGCTTCATATTCACTCTACATTTGCAAAAGTTTAATTTCTAAGCTACCTACACATAACTTTCCTGTTTGGGTCCCGTTTCTGCTATCCGACTGTTTGTATTATGTTGCTTTTCAATCACCTGTATTAATTTCCTTTTAAATATTCATGGATTATTGAACAGGAAGATAAAAGATGTGTGTTGGTTAGAGTGCAGGAAACTGAAAACTCTCACAGATACTTTGTATTATACATAGACCTCTGTAGCAAGAGTAAATCTCTGATTATCTATCAGATAATTGAAAGATTATCTATCTCTAGCTAATTGAAAATATAGATTATCCCTGTTCCTCAGCATCACAACTTCTGTAGTCACAGATTCCATAAATTTGTGTGTTCAGCAACGCAGTCCCTTCTAATAATCCCTATTTGTATAATCCTGGAAATTTGAGGAAGAAATAATTGTTTTCACTCAAAAAGGAAGAAAAATATATGTTATTCTATAATCATTTGATACCTATACTTTCAAATCCTTTTTCTTTTCTCTGAATAGCAAAATAAAAAAGAATGCTTTGATACTTTATATGCTTAAGTTACTGGCAAAATTCAGACCATTGTTAACCTTCAGTAATATGAATCGTTCAATCTCAAAGCCATTATGTTTGGCAACACACCAGTGTTCAGAGGCATGGAAGTGTAGAAACTCGTTACTTAGGAAAAATCAGCGGTGAACACTAAAACTTATTGTTAGGTATAAAATTATTTTTCTTATATAATTAAGTCACAGGAGAGGCAGGATTTAAATTAATTAAAATGATTACATAAGCCTATGTTTATGTGAAATATTAGACTACCAATTGTCCAGAGGCAAAAGAGGAAATTATTCTTAATTTATTGTCATATAATTACCCTCATAAATATACTTAACTGCTGCTTCTCTGGATTCATAATGGTATAATTTTCTCTATTGTCATGGAGAATTTGAATACTACCCATACTGATTTCTTGATAGGAAAGGACTGAGATATGAGGGGGCAGCCCTCAGGTGGACTTCGTGACTCTGTCCTGGTCAAGGTTTGAACTTATTAAGAAAAGTCTATGCGTTGTGTAATTGAATTATAACTCAATTGTTATGCCCTGTTGGGTGATAGGTTCAGAAAATACAATGTAAGAGAATTATTAAAGAAAAAGACCAAAAACAAAAGGAAGCTTTGAGTTGCTAGTCAGAAAAGTACCCAAAATTGGTCATGATGAGAGCAGAGAAATAGACTAGTTTTTACATTGGAATTCCCCAAAGACTCAGTCTAGCAGCCCCAGATGCCGCAGGACGGAGGAGTGAAGAAAGTGCTTAAAATAAAGAGCAATTTTGAAATCCATAAATTCCCAGATTCAATTGCCAGCTCTCCCATGCCCCTTTCTCCCTGCAGCAAAAGGCAGGAGGTTTATTTTATGTAGAGAATAAACAATGACTGTTTGGACTGAGGAAAGCAAGACAAAGGATGAGGGTGCTAAACACAAAATACAGAAATTAAGTCAGCTCTTACATTCCAAGGGCTGGAATTCTCAGTTGACTTCTCCAACAGAACTCTCAGAACACTGGCAGCCAGAACTATAGAAATC
>NW_012150964.1:439499-440070 GCF_000956105.1 Propithecus coquereli
AAAATTCATTAGCTTGCAGAGCACACTGACAGCCTTATTTGGCTTTGGCCTACAGACAATAGTTTACTTTGCATTAAAAAAATAGAGAGAATCTTTATGATTTTCCTCCTGTGCCTTGAACTTGAAATTAAATGCTTTAATTCGTATATTACATTGTGTATGTGCCTTGGAAGAAAAAAATGAAGCCAGCACTCCCATAATCTTTGAAATCACTATTGTCATTTTACCTACTATGTACTAATGCCACTTGGTCTCTCAATGTTTTGCCCTGTACTTTCACTCCATTCCATATTACAGTAGGGGGTTTAATGTCATGCGTACGAGCATCTCTTTGTCATCTGACAAAGAAGATATCTAGGTCTTCCTGATCAAACATATAACAAACTTGGTCCAAAAATCCTGTTGAAGTTCCATTCTGAAACTTATGTTAATTACTGTATTGGTCAGAATTTCAGCAGGAGCCTGATGGTACAATCGCAGCAGGCTGTTGTAGATAGTTTGGTGAAAGAACTATGTAGAGACATATGAACATACTAAAGGAAACCAGGCAGGAATGGTGAATAGGCATAGG
>NW_012150964.1:450950-451630 GCF_000956105.1 Propithecus coquereli
ACCTACACTCTATGGATACTGGCATTGTACAGAGAATCTGTGGTCCCATATTAAAGACATTTGAACAATCACTCAAGGGTGTGCTGCTTCACACAAAGTCAATGCAAATCTGATAAATTCCTTCACAAGGTTGGTGGCCTCACTGGAAAGATACAAAGCCTTCTGCAGGTACAAAAATTAAATGAATACAATGTCACAGGTTGAAAGCCTCAAGAACCAGATTCTAAGACAGAGGCTAATTTATAGAATGTTTATTAGTAGATGTTCTCAGAATTAACACCTGTGAATGGAAGCAACACTGGGCAAAGCAAGAACTTGGTCTCAACGTAGTCTCTGCAAAAGCCTTGGCCATGCATGCAGTGAACTCTGAAGATAAAATAACCCTTCAGAATTGTTCAAGATGAGACTAGGGCCCTGAAATTTTATATAAGGTGACTAGTGGTTAGCTGCAGGCTGCATTAGAAATAGAACATGACTTAGTGCAAAGTAATTCTCTTCAA
Organism: Propithecus coquereli; assembly: GCF_000956105.1. NCBI lineage: Eukaryota > Metazoa > Chordata > Mammalia > Primates > Indriidae > Propithecus > Propithecus coquereli. The sequence goes on from NW_012150964.1 coordinate 451,451, forward strand.
GATAAATCCTGGAGAGACCGAAAATTGAGAGCTGTCGCCTACCATGTTTCCGGAGCTAGGAATATTGGGGCTACAGAGCAACTTCAAGAGATTAGATTTATATAATTTTATAGTCCAGAATATGCAATTTTCTACAAGTAAGGCTTCAACCAAGTAGCTCCATTTTCAAGAAAATTAAAA
>NW_012150964.1:451680-453422 GCF_000956105.1 Propithecus coquereli
ACTTAAATTTAAATTACTTAAATAAATACAAATTAAAAATTAATTCTTCAGTTGTCCTATCCATATTTCAAGTGTGCAATAGCCAGAGGTGGCTACTGTTACTCTCTTGGAATGCACTGTTTACAAACATTTATAAACATTTCCACAATTGCAGAAAGTCAAATCTGACAACACCACTCCAGAAAATATATTTACTCTAAATACCTTTATTCTAAATTTCATTGAAAAATCTGGAGATATGGGAACAAATCTACATAAAATCTAAGGCTTTTGCATTACTTTGATGTAAAAAAATGCTAGTTTAAATAGTCCATTACAAAATGATGGATATGTCAATAAAAACAATAGCCAAGTTAAAGTGTTTTGATCTAATTGGTTATAGAAACTCTGGTCTAGATTGAAAATTATTTGAAATTTTTATGTAAAAATGAAAATTGTGTGCATGCTGTTGTCACAATTAAAAGATGAATTCTGTATCAAGTTATTTGTAAATCAATTAACTATTTTCACCATGTATTTAGTAATGCCCAAGTACTTTGTACAGAAAATACAAAGATATGAGGTTTAATGTCATGCATACGAGCATCTCTTTGTCATCTGACAAAGAAGATATCTAGGTCTTCCTGATCAAACATATAACAAACTTGGGCCAAAAATCCTGTTGAAGTTCCATTCTGAAACTTATGTTAATTACTGTATTGGTCAGAATTTCAGCAGGATCCTGATGGTACAATTGCAGCAGGCTGTTGTAGATAGTTTGGTGAAAGAACTATGTAGAGACATATGAACATACTAAAGGAAACCAGGCAGGAATGGTGAATAGGCATAGGAGTAAGAACATCCATGGGTGTGCTGAGAGGAAGCAGGTTCACCAGATCCTGGTAAGAGCTATAACCATTGCATAGGGAAAGGAGCCCACAAGAAAGGAAATCTGGGCTTAGACAGAGGAATTCAAAAGTCAATACTGTGGCCCAGTAGGGAGGAAGGGAAGAAATAACCTGATCTGTTTCTCCTTTATCCCCCAATATCCTGCTAGTTATTTTCATTGGCCAAATACAACGAGATGCCAGAAGGCAACGGAGACTTGCGATAAAGTTCTTAGAGATAAAACTCCTTGAACACAGAGTTTTATGCAGAAAAGGGCTAATTATGGCTATAGGGGGTCAATCAGCAAATAAGCAGCTCAAGCTATGATTCTGCACACAATACAAGTAGTGGGTTAGTTTTGGCATAAGTCTGGCAAGATATTGTTCATAATTAGATTTGAATTATGCCATGATTCCACTGAGAATTGAGGTAGAGACAAACAAAAGATGGTCTCATCTGTGCTATTCAGAACACTTCATTATTTCTGAAATATGAGTTGTATGTATTGGAGAGAAGAGAAGCAAAGAGATGAAAGAACAAGGGAAGAAAAGGAAAGAGAAGAAAAGGAAAGAGAGGAGAGTAGGCATGAGGGAAGGGGCAAGGGGATGAAGAGAGAATAAGAGAAGACATAGAAAGAGAAAATCTGAGAAAGAAAATGAGAGAGAAAAGGAAGGAAAAGAGAGGAAAGAAGATTGCAAGGTAGAAAGAAAATGGCTGAAATATAAAATTATAAAAGAAAAAATATTATATAATCTTTCCCTTCATTGATACCTAGATAGTTTAACTTTTGGATAATGTATTTGATTCTTTTTTCATGATAAACTTTATTTATATTTACTTGCTTTGATGCAAAGTCTTATTCAAAATAGCATTGA
>NW_012150964.1:454584-455280 GCF_000956105.1 Propithecus coquereli
AACGATCCGCCCGCCTCGGCCTCCCAGAGTGCTAGGATTACAGGCGTGAGCCACCGCGCCCGGCCTAATGTGACCCATTTTTTAATGGATTCCAAACTTAGGCTTTTTTGTTTTGTTTTGTTCTGGTTTATGTTGTTATGCAAGATGGGAAATCGAGGACATTAGTCATTACACCTCACATTTCCACCCCCAAATCCTCAATAGTGCTGAATGTTCATTTAGTGCTTTATTGATGGCTTTTACTCAGGGGTAAAATTTTATTACTTAATTATTTTAATTCATCACAATAATTTGTAGTTTATAGTGACTAAAAATGAGCCTTTTAAAAAAGTATATCTATACTTTTAAGTTTTTCATTTTTATTAAGAATTATTTTGGTCTAAGTTTAATGAGTGTGTTTGAAAGACTTATAAGGATTCTATGTGATCCAGAGTATTTTATAAAATCCTACTATATTAAAGCTTGTGATTAAGGCCACATGACAGTTTGAGTTAATGATTAATTATGGTTATAATTGTCTAAATGTTTAAAAGTCATTTAAACAACTGTTTTGCTTTAAAAATGGCCAACACTATATTACTTTCTCTTCTTTTGAGCTATCTATTTTGAATGATAAATTATTTTAAATTAATTTGGTGATTTTATATTTATCACAGGTCAACGGGCATCTGATTAGTTCTGGACAGCCAATAAGAA
>NW_012150964.1:458089-459935 GCF_000956105.1 Propithecus coquereli
CATGGTATACACACACCACATACTGTTAATCCACTCATGAATTGATGGACACTTGGGTTGATTCCACATCTTTGCAATTTTGAATTGTGCTGCAATAAACATTTGAGTGCAGGTGTCTTTTTAGCAAAATGACTTTTTCTCTTTGGGTAAATATCGAGTAGTGGGACTTCTGGGTCAAATGGTAGGTCTACTTTTAGTTCTTTGAGGAATCTCCCTACTGTTTTCCATATAGGTTGTACTAATTTGCAGTCCCACCAACAGTGTACAAACATGCTTTTTAGCTGCACCCATGCCAGCATCTAATGTCTTGGGACTTTTTAATAAAGGTATCTTCTCACAGTTTCACAGTTCTGGAAACCGAAAGTCCAAGTTTGAGGTGTCGGCAGGGTTGTTTTCTCCTGAGACCTGTCTCATTGACTTGCAAACTGCACCTCTTGCTGTATCCTTGCATGGTTGTTTCTCTTGTGCACACACAGACACTAGGTGTGCTTGGGGTGTAATTGCCTACAGGTCTTAGCTGACAGAGCAAGGAAATGGATGTGTGTATACTCGCCTATGTATGTGCATATGCATCCATAAATATTTCTATATGTATCCATGTGTGATGGCATTAAGCGAAGCAATAGTTTTTACTTATGTCTCCAACTATACTTTACTATTTGGGCCATTTTAACCTTTTCTTCTATCTTATTTGTAACCTCCCAATCTAAAAATAAGAAAATTGGCTCCCATAACCTCTTCCTCTGTCATCCATTGACTTGTTTGGTTATAGTGTACTTTCTTCTTCCATCCCATGATTCCACACACAAACACAGAAACACATAAACACACATATATCTATACATATGTGTGCATGTGTATACATACATATATGTGTATATTACATATATTTTAATATGCATACATTAAGACACACTCTTTGTGCTTTAAACATCTATTGCCTTTCTCTACTTGCACTGTCATGTATCTACCACAAGAGTAACAGACAGAATAGTCTTATCAGAGAAGACCTATAAACAACGATACCCCAGGACCCACAAGTACACCTAGTGCCATGTCTTGTTTCTAATACTATTCTCCTTTGAAGGGAACCAGGACTCCGTAGTAAAGTGACTGATAATAGGACTGAGAAGAAAATGTACAAGATACATCTGGTGCATCTTGTATTATAGTATCAAAAAGTAAGGAATTGCAACCACACAAATGGCAGTATGCCAAAGGGAACCAAGAGAAAATGTTTTCAGTGGCCAAAGCTAGAATAGTTTGAGCAATGAATAAATAAAGATGCATTGGGTGATAACACAAAGTATAAAATAAATATCATTTGTTCACATTGATATAAATGGGAGATTAATTGTTTGAATAAAGTGGAGAGAATAGACAAATCTCAAGTGCAGAAAATTTTCAGATATGTGGATACTCTGCAGGTTACACACAGATTCTGTAACTCCAACCTGCTCCTTAACTGTGGACTGTGCACAATGACATTCTTCCAAATAATAAGGTATGGAAAGGGCAAAAGAGAGTAATTTTACAGTCTAGAAATCTGACAAATGTTACCACACTCCCTCAGACAGTTGATCAAGGCTAAAATAGGCAGTGAAATGTAAGTTGTACCCTTAATATTATAAAATGAGAATGACACTTTATTTCTTTCCTTTTTCTCTCAAAACCCTGTAACACTGAATAACACTGAGGAAACAGTATACAAAACACCTGACTAGAATTGCACAAAACTATCCAGGTAATAAAAAATAAGAAAATTTGGGGGACTCTGACAGCTGAGAGGAGGCTAAGCAGACATGAAAACTGAATGTAATGTGAATAATGTGTATAAAGTAACTCA
>NW_012150964.1:459985-461861 GCF_000956105.1 Propithecus coquereli
AGTTGCAAATACTTCCCTAGAGAGAAAGTGAAGTGGGTGGGAAAATAATTATAACAACATCTGGTCCATAAGCCTTGTTAAGGAGTGAAGAGTCTCTTTTCAGCAAACTATTCTAGAAGTGTCTTAGTAAGGAGACAAATTTTTTCTGATAAAGGACCAAAGAATAAATATTTTAGTTTGGCCATCCTCACAGTTTGTGTTGCAAGTACCTAACAATTAATTTTAGATCATGAAAGCCTAGGACTTTGTATGTGCAAGTGTTTTTATGCACAAATTTTATTTAAAAAATAAAAATTAGGTGCTGAACTACATGCCATAGTTTATCCACTCCTGGTATAGAAAGTGAGATCATAAGGGCCTGTATTATAGGAAGACCATGGGACAGAAACAAAGGACAGAGTGGTACATATGGAAGGTCAGAACTTTGGGGTTTGGTAGGGAGGGGAGGAGGAAGGGAGGGGCAGAGAGCAATATCAGGCAATGAACGACTCAGAAGGCTGAGGCCTGCAATAAACATGGTAGAAAGGATTTCCTGCTGATATGATGACCATAGCGTTATCCTTTTATAGCATGCTGAACTGTAAAGCAAACTTTACTGAAGGTTCAAGAGATGGAGTGTTTTTGGGCTGGCTGCAGTGGCACACGCCTGTGGTCCCAACATCTTGGAAAACTGAGGTGGGAGGGTCGCTTGAGGCCAGGAGGTCAGGCTATCTGTATGAAGTTATTTAAATATCACTTCACATTATTAAATACGTGCTATTCTTTTCAATAGTGACGAATGAGGGAACAGGGGCATACAGAAGGCTAGCAGCATGCTCAGGTCTCCACAACTAGCAACTGCCAGAGCCAAGTATGGAGACCTCTTCTCTCCAAATGTTAGCATTTCTAACTATTTAAATATAAAAATAATGGCAGGGATTATGCATGTTCAATAATACATTCTGATTAGATTTGAAGAATACATTTTATTTGACAAGGCAACTTGATGAAATCGATATTTAGAAATACTGATCTTTGGATGGATTTCAGGAGATTGTAGAGCTGACGAAACCTGCCTCTTGAGCCACTGAAGTCATTCACATGCGAGGCAATAAACTCCTGGATGAAGTCAGTTTTAATAGTTGTGAGAGAGAAACCAACTTCTTTTGATTTTTACATAATTTTATCTAGTGCCCTTCAATCACTTTACCTTAATCACTGAAATTATTATATCACAAACATACATGCTCTTGAGGCTTTTATCAATAAAACACGCATAATATCAACCAGAATTTATACCATCATCAACAATAAAACCCTACTCCATCTCCACAGAGTTTTCAGGAGGTTCTGTACATTCCTGGAATGTCTATATAGGTTCATATGCACAGCTTAGCTACAATATTTTCCTTTTCAGTTTTTTTTAAGCTTCTGGAACATTCTAGTTTAGATGTATACAAATAGAGCAATATTCTGCACAGTGTCCCTTATCTAGAGAAGAAATCATTCAATTTATGGTAAGAAATAATTCCATTTCAAATGCATATCCTTAATATCAGACAACAAAATCTTAATTGGAAATATCTTTTTGAAGAACAAAACTTAAGTTTTGTAATTCAACTCCTGATAACACTAAGGGAAAGCATATAAAATAGTATCAATTGGGAATCTGGAAAACTTATAGCTGACATTGTAAAGTACCTCTCTGAATTAGAGACATTATAACAATTTCTTCACTTACAGAATAACACATTTAATTTGCATAACTGCAAGTAAAGTATTGGGGGTTTTTTGTTTAATTAAAAGGTACCTTGTTTAGTACATCTATATTAATAAAAAAGAGATCAGAACTCATTGCTTAAGCTTCTCTTAATAGCCAGAGATTAAATCCTTTTAA
>NW_012150964.1:462706-464966 GCF_000956105.1 Propithecus coquereli
TTAATTCATGGGTACCACTTTTCCTGAAATGCAATGAAAATGTGCCAATGATTTTTTTTTTTTAAGTATTAAAGATAGAATAATGCCCCTCTCCTTAGGATATGTACACCCTAATCCCCTGAATGTGTGAATCTGTTTTCTCCTGTGATATTGGGGACTTTGCAGATGTGATTAAATATATGGACGTTGAATGGTGAAATTATCCTGGATTATCCTGGTGGCCCAATCTAATCGCATAATTCTTTAAAAGGAAAGAATATTTCTTGGTTAGTTCAGAGAAATAGTAATAGGAACACAACCACCTGCATTTGCTGGCTTTGAAGACAGAGTAAGCAGGCCACAAGGCAAGAATTGCAGCAAATTTTAGAAGCTGGTGTAACCCCCAGCTGACAGACAATGGTCCAGGGACCCTGGTACTACAACCCCAAGAAACTGAATTCTACCAACAACCCAAGTCACCAGGAAATGAACCCTCCTCTGGACCCTCCAGTAAAGGAACATAGCCTAATGAAACTCTGATTTTAGTCAAGTGAGATTCTTGCCAGACATCAGATCGGAATAACTATAAGAATAAATCTGTATTGTGTAGTGACTGGTCACAGCCAAAACATAAAACTGATATGCACCCTCAACCTTCTTGTCTCTCCCTCTCACCCTCTTGCTAAGTCATTTCCTGGGAGCTAAATACTATAAGTAAACATAGAGAGAAAGGGAATGTTATACTTCATATTACCTCATAAGGAAATAAGCACACATGGAGGTGAGGTAAATCAAGCCAGTTATGTGATCTGATAGGTATAGACTTTGAACAACCAAAGGGCAAGGACATAAGGTGGTGAGTGGTAAGCATAGACAGAGGTGGTCCTACCAACCCTGTGTCTTAGGAAAAATATTCCCTATATCTTTCTAAGTTTCCCAGGGAAGTATACTTATAAAAAGCATTGTTGAGACTAACTCCTAGTCACAATTCCTAGTTTAAAACAAGCCATTAGATTTTATTTCATTCCTATTATTAAGAGAGATATATTCATTCTTTCAAGGATATGATATGAGTTAATTTGGTATAGAATTTGTAATATTAAAAATTAAATACTTAGTTTAAATTCAAAGCAGAGATTAAATGGTTATACCTTATTTTAAATAAGATAATATCAAATAATTTCTCTTTTAACATTTACTAAGCAATACAGAGGTTTTGCAAGTTTGAGCAGTTTCGTAATTTAGTTCCACCCATTAGCTATCAATTCTCTTATTATTTTAATAATTCATTTAACTTGCTCACAGTGAGATGACATCAGTGATGATTATGGAGTATGGAACTCTGGAAATCTGATTCTTCATAAATGACATAGGAACATGACAAAATTATTAAAATCAACCATTTCAGAACTCTTGAAATTAAACAAAAGTTTGCAACAATATAGAGTGTTTATTCAATAAAAACTGGGTCTTCCTGAGAACAGTGAACTTTGTGACATTTTAAGTTCTTCCATTCCCATTCCACTCTCTGCAGGTGTTGAGTAGCCTTGAAAACCAATAGTTCCACAACCATGTGACAGCCAGTACCCTTGCGGTCACTGGAAGGGACAGAATGGATTTGGAACAATCCAAAAGCACCACTTCAGGAGAAGTATTTTTATTTAACCTGTCTGGTAGTTCCCTGAATATCCCCACTCGTAGGAGAATCACCAAAAACACAGCAAGGCAACAACAGCAGCAACAAGTACTGCTACCAACAAACCCTGAGGAAGAGAAGTAAATCTCATTCCCAGAGTCAGTAAATCCTGTTATATAATAAGCTCCAGTTTTCAATCTAAAATTATAAAACATGAAAAGAAACGTGAAAGTATAGATTATACTCAAGAAGGGAAGAAAACCAAAACAGTAAATAGAAAATGTCCCTGAAGTACAGGCATTGTTTTTTATTATTCCAGGGTATTGTGAGGGTACAAACATTATAGTTACACTTTAATAATAAAAAAAAAAAGAAAGAAAGTGCAATGTGCACCACCCGAAGGATGGACATATTTGAAACTTGGACTTAGGGGGGGAAGGGGGGCAAGGGCAACATACGTAACCTAAATATCTGTACCCCCATAATATGCTGAAATAAAAAATAAAAGAAGTACAGGCATTTTCTTACTAGAAAAGGACTTTAAATTGATAACTTAAATAAGTTAAAAGAAATGAAAGAAAACATATATATTACTGTGCTCAGGCTGCCATAACAAAATACCACACATCGGGTGGCTTAAAAGCA
>NW_012150964.1:465016-466350 GCF_000956105.1 Propithecus coquereli
TTCTTGTTTCTGTTATTAATTTCTTTAAATCTTTGATCTTTTTCCAACTCTCATCATTTTCTCTTAAATTTCCTAAATATACCTATTATGAAAACCCCAAATTCAATTTTTTATCAGTTTCCAGTTACCTGTTCCTATGTTTGTCTGTCCTGCATGGATTCCTTCTCTAAAGCACTGCTTTCCCACTCTCAGTTCATGTGTCCCTTCAAGATGCTGGGCGCCCTGATCAGGATACTTGATCATCCAATCACAGTATTTAATTGAAAAATGAACACATATCTTCACCTGGGCTAAAGAAAATAACCACATAGGGATATGAGGTTCTCTCTTTTTATTGGAATTGTGAGCTATGAAAAAAGTGTAAGCTAAGAATTACCAGAATTCACTCCTGTCACTTAAAAAGAAACCTTCACAGAAAATGAGAAAAATACGGCTGCAGAGAAGACCCTGAGGAGTATCCTGCTGATTTTGAAGTTCAAAGCAAAACTTACACCTGAACCTTTTAGGTATTGCTGCACAAAGTTTTTTTTTTTTTTTTCTTTTGTCTTAAAAGAGATTGAACTATATTTTATGTTATTTGCACCCCCCAAAATGCTAACTAATACAATCATACTTTTTGTTCCTTATTTCATTTATGTGCTAAATTGTATTATGATGACCTGTTTGGGTCTGGAAACTACATTTCCCAGAATCCCCTGGCTTGTGTGTTTCAGTAAGAATTGGCCAAAAGGACACATGCATGATGTCTGGAATGAGGGTAGGAGAACCAGTTACACTCAGAAGCTCGCTGTGTTCCACGGGCTCCAAGTGGTTCTCAGTTTTCTACGTTTGCTGTCCATCTCACCTTTGTTACTAGTGACACTGGAGACCAACAGCAGCTCTAGGTTGATGATTAGGTGCTTCTCTTTACACAAAGAGAACTTACATCAAAACAACAGCTTACCCAGAGAAGAAGAATGTGTATGTGATAACACTTGCAGTTATAAGCCACACAAGGGAAGTCATGGCAGAAAGTATCCATATTTATAATTCAATATAAAGCTGCAAACGCCTCGATTTTGGTGGCCAACCAACTTGGAACAGCCAAGTCTGTGTGAGTTAAAGTTCATCATGGTCTGCTTGCTTATGCCGAATTTTGACAAAAAGGAGAAAACAGTTCTGCATGGGTTTCAGACTAGAAAATTTTTTGCATAAGGGTGATTATGAAAGATTTTCTTCAGCACAGGTGGATGATCCAAGCTTAGAGCCTAGAAGTTATGATTATTTATAATTAATTACTCCTAAAAATCTCAAAATTTATAGAAGATTACTGGGATATTTCTACTCTTCAAGAC
>NW_012150964.1:466400-467520 GCF_000956105.1 Propithecus coquereli
TTTTTTTTTTATGTGAGAGAAATAGCAGGCACCCCTTTTATATACAAGATAGCATTTGGCTATATAGATAAACTGTCATTTAAAACAAGGAAATATCACCGTTCTTTCACTGTTTTTGCAGAGCAAAATTTAATTGATAAAGCAAGAATTAGTCGCTCCTCCCTATTATTCTATATAGTCTTGGTTCATGATTCAACTTTGCTCAGAATTTGTTACATCATTTTTTAGCTTTCTATTGAATTATAATATATATGCCAAAAAAAGTGTAAAAATTAAAGAATATATCTTGATGAATTTTCACCAAGTGATGACAATATATGACTAGAAACAACAGAACATCACCAGCATCCAGAAACCTTCCCCGGGAACCTTCTCATCACCACTGCCCCAGTGGCAAACCATACATTGACTTCCAACTCCATACATTCCTGTGCCAGCTTGTGAACTTCACACACGTGGAAACTTACAGTATAAGTTATATTCTTATAGTATGTATTCATTTTCCTTTATGAGGTTTATCCATATACATGCGTATTATAATAGCCCATGCAGTCTCTTTACTGTTTTTAAGTCATTGTGTGAACACACCCAAATTTCTTCACCTAAGAGTTTTGGATGGGCCTTTACATATTTTCATTTGGGGACAACTTTGCATAATACTGCTATGAAAATCCTTGTGGTGGTGCTCAACATGTGAATGTATTTCTCTTGAGAATCATAGGAAGACCATAGAGGGGGTCCTAGATTATAAATAATTTAGCTTTAGTAGGTACTGGCAAACAGTTTTCATAAGCAACTGTAGCAATCTATACAATCCCCAATTGACATTTCAAGTTCTAGTGGATTTACTTCAGTATTAACACTAAGCATTATCTCTGCCTTTTTATTTTTAGTCATTCTGCTGTATGTATAGCTGTTTTGCACTGTAGATTTAACTTGAATTTCCATGTTTATCAATGAATTTGAGCATCTTTTCAAACATCTATTGTCTGTTTGGAAATATCCTTTTATGAATTTCCTGCTCAAGACTTTTGCCCATTTTTCAATTTCTCACTGATTGTAGTTGTATTTTTATATTATCAGGGTGCGAGTCCTTAATTAGGTATCTGTGCTGCAAATA
>NW_012150964.1:467570-469588 GCF_000956105.1 Propithecus coquereli
GTTGGTCTTGCAGTCCCAGGCGGGCAGAGGTAGAAGAAAATCTGGGTATAAGTGGAACTGTGCAGTTCAAAACCATGCTGTGCAAGAGTCAACTGTATTTAACAATAAAGTGATTCATGTATATACTGCTATTATAGAAGTAAGTTATAAAAGAAAGAATAATTCAGATAATAAAGTTGGCAGTAATATTTCAATGTGCCACTAATTACTGGCTTTAGAAGTTTATTTTATAAAAATACACGTGGAAGTAAAATAGAATAATTACTTTGAAAAAATACTAAGAAGTGTTTAAACAATTTTGTCGATTATAATCTGGGTCATTTTGAGGGAATTGGGTCATATCTGGTAACATCATATGGATCTGACTCATACCTCCATTTAGGAGAAAAAGTCTGATGCATGATGAGCTTAATGAAGTAACTAATAAGAATAATTACATTGTATTATTGCATAGGAAAACCATTTTTAGCTATAAAATCTAAGAGACACTGAAAAACTATATTTTACATTTGATATGAAGTATGTTTTATTGTTTATAACACAATTATTAAAAACAAATAAGTCTAGAGTATTTACTTTGCTCTAAGCAAACAACCAGTTTCAGGATATATAAAATATGACAAATAAAATATAACTTTCAGGAAGCTTACAACCTTTATATAGAGAAGAGGCAGACAGCTTGAATAAAAATTAATACCTTAAAACAAGTATTTAAAATATAATGTGATTGGAATGCAAAATGGTACAGCCACTTTAGAATTGTCTGACTATTTCTTACAAAACTAAACTTACTCTTACCAAATGATATAACAATTGTGTTCCCTGGTATTTATCCAAATGTGTTGCAAACTTATGTCCAGACAAAAACCTACACACCAATGTTTATAGTAGTTTATTCATAATTGCCAAAACTTGGAAGCAATCAAGATGTCCTTCAGCAAGTAAATGGATAAATAAACTGTGATATATAAAAAGGAATATTATTCAGTACTAAAAAGAAATGAACTATCAAGACATGAAAGGAATGTTAAATGCATGGTACTAAATAAAAGAATCCAATCTGGAAAGGCTACATACTCTATGCCTCCAACAATATGACACTTTGTAAAAGGCAAAATTGTGGAGAAAGTACCAGGATCAGTGGCTGCCAGGGTTTGAGGAGAAGGGGTAATGAACAGGCATAACAGAGATTTTTAGGGCACTGAAACCATGCTGTATGATACCACAATGGTGGACACATGTATGAAGACCAAAAACATAACAACAACAGTAGTGAATCCTAATGTAAACTTGGGCTTTGGGTGATAATCATGTGTCAATGTAAGTTTATGAATTATAACAAATGTACTGTTCTGTCTTGGGGTGTTGATAATTGGGGAGGCTGTGTGTATGGTGGGGCACAGGAGGTATATGGGAAATCTTTGTACCTTCTGCTCAATTTTGCTGTGAACTTAAGTTACTAAAAAAAATGAAGTCTGGTTTTAAAAAGAAAGCAATATGGAAACACATACTGGAAATTATTTCCCTTGGTGGCTGCAGAAAAACATTTAGAGAAGATGAAACTTGAGGTGGCTTGTACAGCATGTAAGATTTCCTAGAGAATGTTTCAGTGCTGAAGGGTTATCACACAGTGGCCCTACTGCAAAGCTCCCACTGCCCCCTGTAACACAAAATATTATTGGGAGTGGCAGGAACATGGAAAATTGGACTATAAAGCTTTGATAGATCTGGGTGAGGTTTTCTGTGTTTGTTTTTGATTTTTGTTTTTTTCTTTAAATTTTTAGATAGAAAAGGGTAGATTTAGGACTAATCATTCAAGGAGGAAATAAAAATAACCCTATGGAGAATAGGAGCCAGGAAAAAGTACAAAATCCTCTAAGAGTTGGGGAGGAAAACAACAACAAAAAAGCAATATTGCAATTAAGATGCTTAGGATGATACTTCCTCTATGCTGCTCTGGGATAGTGAGATGGCTTCAGGACAGGTGCTCTGATGCCCAAGGCAAGCACAAGACAGAG
>NW_012150964.1:469638-470669 GCF_000956105.1 Propithecus coquereli
AAAATGTTTACACAGTCTAGAAAGCATATATGTGAATATTGGGCAATATACTTGAAAAAGTTTATATGTCTTTTAAAATACACATTCCTGCAAGGCTTAAGACAACAGAGCATATTCTAGGTAAAATGTGTATAGGGAGGGATTTTCAAAAATAAGTAGTATTCAAATAGTATTACAGTAATCAATTCCTGACAATTTTCATCAATAGAAATTTCATTATAGATTGATTCATTCATTAATTAAATAAATATTTACCGAATGCCTAATGTATGGCAGATAGTGGTCCAGACATTCAGATCATAGAAGTTAATAGTGTATTTATTATAGAAAAGCTAAAACTGTTCTGTTTTAAAAATAAAAGTTTTTGAAGATGGAGCTTTGATATGTATTTATAAGTTATATTTACATACCATACTTCCAAAATAATAAGTTCATCTTAAAAACCAAATAAAATATATAATGAGAAAAATAACTAGATAATATTTATGCCACTTCCTTCTTATAAACAGATGAAAAATGGTACGCTTTCCATCGGATTCCAGCCTTCCAAAAGGAAATGTTTTACTCAGAGAATTTCAAGTAATAGAAACCTCCATGTCCCAGCATGACTCATGTTCTAACTTCTTTCACATTTTTGGGTGACCCAGTGTCCTGTCTATTCTTATTTTTTTACTGAAGGCTATAGAAGGCAAAACAGGTTAGGGTGAGCTAAAATATAGATTTGTTTGCATTGTACAGTAAAAGTTAATGTTTTTCATTCTTGAATTTTAATTTAAAGAATGTTTGAAGAAGCAAAGGAACACACAATTTGTAAATTAGAGCCAATCTAATCAGTGTTACATGCTTTGCTAATCATGCTCTTATATTATTCTCAACATCTTTCTGAAGTATTGTGTTCAAGGCTAAATGGTCAGTAATTATTTAATCCAGAAGCGAAATCAGAGTTGGTGCTCTTATTTAGGGAGGAAAAAAAAAAAACAAAAAAAACAATAATAAGTACATGGAATGGGCAAATCCAGAACTCTTGATTT
>NW_012150964.1:481264-481804 GCF_000956105.1 Propithecus coquereli
AGATGCTTAGGATGATACTTCCTCTATGCTGCTCTGGGATAGTGAGATGGCTTCAGGACAGGTGCTCTGATGCCCAAGGCAAGCACAAGACAGAGTCTTGGGGACTGCAGACACTGGCAAAGAAGATGCCCGCCCCTCTGCTCTCCATCTGCAACGTCCACAATGAGAAGGAGCAGAACTGGGATCGGCCTTGTGACATCCTTACTGTCCGTATGCCACTGGCATTGTGCATAAAATACAGCTCCATCTTCTCCCATAATTTTTTCTTGGGAAGTTTTTCATAGTAAGAGAAGAAAAGAATAGATATTTCTATATTTTCTAAACCATAATAGGGTTGACAAAGTCCTAAAAATGCTGGCCTCAGTCCTAATAATAATGACCTGTTTGCCACAATGTTTTCCAGAGCAGTTTGCAAAGAAAAACTCCAATAATATAAAATGTATGGTAAACTACTTTATCACAGAATGATCTTGGTGGACACAATAGATTGACAAGGACAATCTTAAAAATGTACAAGTCAAACCACTATTAGTCTTTCTG
>NW_012150964.1:481854-484847 GCF_000956105.1 Propithecus coquereli
CTTCTTTCCTTTTTCTTTCTTTACTCCTTCCTTTTGTAATTAAAATATATATATCTCCTCTCAACTAATTGTTCCTGCTTCTCAGGATGTTACAACACCCAAATAAAAATATTTGACACTTGATTTCCAAGTCTTTGCCATTTTTTAAAGATTTGCATTCTCCTGAACCACCAGTCTCTTAGGAGCACTTGCAGTTAAGAGACCGCAGATGTTCTTCCGAGCCTTGGGATAGAAAGGAGATCCCGCTTGCTCTTCTGGACTTTTTCCCATCAATTGTCATTATCCTAAGAAAATGTGTGCTATCACAAGCTATTACACAAATGAGGTTTCTACCCTGCCTAGAATGACTTAATTTCCTTTTATTCTAGTATTGAAGGAAACCATTAAGAAAAATCCCCTTCAAGCATAGCCTTCATCTAATTAAGCACAGTCGATTCAGTGAGAGGGTTTTCATGAAACCCTCCCATACACACCTATGAGGTAGAAACAGCTTAAATGCAAAAATTCAACAACTGAGACAAAATGGTAAAACGAAGTTCTAGTATTAAATCATGCGTGGACGTGGACTGCCCTTATTAATTAGTGCCTGGCAAATGTTAATGAGCTGTTTTTCCAGTTCCAGGCACACAATCAATATCACACATCAGTTAACTAACATATTCACTGATGTGAATAATAGATCAATGACAAAAGGCAACAACAACTAAATTAATTCATGTTCAATATAAAATGAGTACAGTTTATAAAGAGACTGATTTTAGATTCATTTGTATATAAGTAGAAAATATCATGTAATGTATATGCCTGAGAGTGATATAGATATAATTTTGAATATTAATATAGATATGAGCTATAATCTGGTAAAGAAACTAATAACATATTTTAAAGACAAAGATATATGCTGCTTTCACTCTGTTTCTATATTAAAAATAATACAGTATAGTGTAAATGTTTTATGTTGAATTATAAAATGTAATTTATTCTCTCAGCTTCATGCTAAATTTTTATTAATAACAGGCTAATTCCTTATAGAATTTAAATGTTTTCAAAATACCTATTTTAAGCTTTTGTGTAAAATAACCCAAAACAACAATGAACATTTTCAAGTTACAATCCAACTAGGATGGCCTCATGCTTTGGACAATTTAGTACACTCAGTCAATTTTTTAAACTTCATACTTTGGAATATTTTCATGTCATTCCACTAGCATCCTGTGTATGACTCTGATCTTATTATTTTTTGGCTAATTGAGCTGCATAGAGGGAATTCCTGCTGTTTTGTCCACAAAGGAAATGACACGCATATGTTGATGATAAGAATGGTCTCATATTTTGCCCATCTCCAGGTTTTCAGAGGTTGTTATTTAATATAATGTTACAGTTTCATACAAAATAAATATAAATGTAAAAAACCAAAATTTATATCTGAATTAAAATTTTAAAGAAGTCATTAGAAGGTCAGTGGAATATATATTACTTCAAAAAAACTGTGAAAGGAGTTGAAATGGTGAGAATTAAATGGAATGTCCAAGGAAACCTTGTAGGAATTGTTGGAAACATATAGGAGAAAAGAAATGATTTGGGTAAAGTTTCAAACAAAAATCAAGTTCAACTAGCAAAATGCGACGAGAAGGGTGGGGATGAAGTACGGTTGACCTTTGAACAACCTGGTAGTTAAGGGCACCAAACACCCACACAGTCGAAAATTTGTGTATAACTTTTGACTAATAGCTTACTTTGACCTGCAGCCTTACTGATAACATAATCAGTTAATTAACACATATTTTATATGTTATATGAATTACATAGAGTATTATAATAAAGTAAGCTAGAAAAATGTTACTGAGAAAATCATAAGGAAGAGAAAATATATTTACTATTCAACAAATAGAAGTGGATCATCATAAAGTAATCAGAGTTGGTGCTCTTATTTAGGGAGGAAAAAAAAAAAACAAAAAAAACAATAATAAGTACATGGAATGGGCAAATCCAGAACTCTTGATTTTCTACAAACTAGAACCTCTTGGAAAAACACTTCGCATAAATATTCTGAACAAACTCATTGATTTATCTGAAAGATATAGGAAAATGGTACTTTGAATAACTGTTTAGTGTTATTGTCTCCATACAACTAATTAAAAGGGTATGGCCAAAATTACAAAAGCACTGTTGTAATTTCTAATTTATAATCTTAGGGAGTTAGATATTAGTTTACAGTGAAGATATTTTTTTCAACCATCCCATTTGTGCCATCATTTCAATACAAAAACTTCAGTGGTACGAGGGGTCAACAGTGAAAACACGTGACCACTCAGTGTTGATTTGAGTGCAGGATTTAACGTCATAGCCCTGGAATCTATACTTTGAAGTTTCAAATGGTTTGGCATCTTCTGGATTACTATTACATTTGTAGATGCTGTCCTCCATGTATCTCAGAACTGTTAATGTGTTATTAAAGAATGTCAGGATTGTAAGAGTTAGTAGACATAGTCTAGGGGAAAAAAAGCCTATTGTAAAATTGAAGAATTTTATTCAAATAAAAGAAATAAATTATTGAGTACATGTGATGTTTATTTTTCCATTCTTGTGGTACTTCACTAATTATTGAATAAAATAGTGGTATTTGTTGCCAAAGAAAAAGAGGACTTCTGATTTCTTAACTCTGAGACTAATACTCGATCCATTATATCATATCATACAATTCTAGGCATTGCTATTGTTTTTATCTTTATTATTACTACTATGTTTTGGCTTTATGTTAGGGTGAGTCACAAGAATTCAGGATTTTGCAATGTTTGTCTACAGAGAAATTTAGAAGAGAACTCTCTCTGAATGTATTATACGCTTGGCACAGTTAATAAATGAGCGTAACACCAATCATTTGAACTAAAAAAAACAAGTCAAATTTTAACCTTTAAAGAACACCCTAGAAATATTTCACAAGAGGAAATATGCAGATAATTATAAATAGCTGAACAGGTAAAAAAAAAAAA
>NW_012150964.1:496182-497070 GCF_000956105.1 Propithecus coquereli
AGTTTTCCTAGAGTATTTGGAACAGAATGTTTATTTTTTAATCTCAAAAACATCATATATGGTAAAATGGAAATATGTTTGGTTTAGACACAATTACTGGAGCTTAAATTTATAACATTAATAAAGGCTAGATTTAATTTGGTGTCTACTATGCACTATTTCCTCAGTACTTTTATTTTAGACATGAGAACTTAGAGGATCAGAGAGGTTTGTATATAACAGTTAGTAATTGGCAGACCTCCATCCAGGTCATTGTGTGTGTTTTTCAGACCACTGTATTTTGGAAGGGTAGAAAGTAAAACATTTTAAAAGGCTTAATAGTGTATCTTACCGAGTCTGGAAAGATGAATTGATGTTCACCGCTTCTGAGATTTTCAGGGGTGCCCTGAGGAGGGGTTTCCTTTACAGGTTGGGTCCAGGGAACAAAGACATAAGCATGAGAAGCAGATGGTATAGAGTTTGCAGTGGGGATAGAGTAGGACTGGAGAGAGACAAGTCTGGAAACACAAGGAAGGACCACTTCAGGGAGAGTTAAACTAAAAGCAATGGGGGAATATAAAAGGAATTGAACAGCTGTTACAATATAGGATAAATTTGTAGATTCATAGTTTGGTCCATATAGAAACCAATATATGACTCACATTCTTGTTTTCAAATTATTTATTCAGTGCTTTGAAACTCCTCTGAAAATTTTAGAAGTTTAATAAATTTAGCAGAATCTAAGGGTAAATCGTATCAAATATTCTGCTGAAAACATACTTGTTTTTCCTAGAAGATTTTAGATCTATTGGCCTTCATCCTTCAGTTTGTTTAAAGGAAAACTAGCATGACGTTTTTAAAATATGTTTACAAGACTCATATGTCTGACACTTGATGTAGCTGTGGAAA
>NW_012150964.1:497120-497676 GCF_000956105.1 Propithecus coquereli
AAAAAATCTTAATCTTAAATACACTTTTTATTGTTACAAAATAACTGTAACCACCTCTTTTCTGATTTTTGTCTATTATAGATTTTGGCAAAATTCAATACACTACAAAGATAAGGGCTTTCTAAAACAAAAATGTAACCGTTAAACTCACGTGGCAAATCAGTAGCATTTCTACATAATAATAACATTCAAGCTGAGAGTCAAATCAAACACTCAATATCATTCACAATAGTTACACACAGAAAATAAAAGACTTAGAAATATACGTAACTAGGAACATGAAAGATCTCTACAAGGAGAACTACAAAACACTGATGAAAGAATTCACATATGACACAAACAAATGGAAAAACATCTAGTGTTCATGGACTGGTACAATCAACATTGTTAAAATGTCCATACTACCCAAAGTGATTTACAGATCCAACACAATCTCCATCAAAATACCAATGTGGTATTTCACGGATCTACAAAAAATAATTCTCTGCTTCATTTGGAACCAAAAATGATCCCAAATAGCCAAAGCAATCCTAAGGGAAAAGAACAAATCTGGAGA
>NW_012150964.1:497726-499606 GCF_000956105.1 Propithecus coquereli
TTCTGAGTAGTTGATTAATAGCAGAAAGAAGAATCTCATAGTCTCATTTTAGCTGAACACAGTTATTTATGGTTTTGGTGTATTTTTTTCCTTTATTCCATTGACTTATAATTTATTTAATTTACTTGTATTTTAAATTTAATTTAAATTCTCTCAATGCTATATGCATTTGTTTACTTGTCTAAATTCAGTTTTAGGAATTTACATCAATTTTTTCTGGATTTCATTTTTGGCCTTTATGAACGACTATATATGATGACTACTCAGTTTATTATCCAGAAAATGGCAGTAAAGACTGATTTTATTCTGTATTTACTCTGGTATCAGATTATTAACCAGTCGACTTCTCCCTAAAGACAATCTGAGTGAAGAGCTGTAAATTCCATAGAATTTAGAAGGTGAATGATGTAGACAGAGAGAGCCTTACTGTTATTCTTGTTACTCTCATAATCACAATCTTCTATTTATGGTTAAGATCAAAATGAGGGAAACAACAATATCTATGATCAAAGGTACTCAGTCTAAAATGTCTCTAATGTGTGGAAATACAGACAGAATGAATGAGCCCATGCTACATTTTTTTCTGCAAAATAAATTTCATGGTCAGAAATGATGCTATGTGGAAAAACATGGCAATGAATAGATATTCTTTCAGTTCATAAAGAAGTGTTGGCAAAAGTACTGAAAGGAAGGAAGGCAAATCTACATGCAGAGGAAATATCCAATAAAAATAAATTGCTGCCTTTTCACCATGAAGAGGCCCAATATAATGATTCCAGGAGGCTATCTAGGCCCCATGCACATAATGCCCTATTAGGGGCTCTGTGTCAGTCTCTGGAAAGGCTGGACACATCGGATATCACTGAAACATTGACTCACCTCTATATCTGCCGGTGATCATCTCAAACATGTGGCCATCTGGCAAGAATAGTAGATGCTGGGACAGGGAGCTATGGATTTATGGTCATAGAGCAAGTCATCTTGAACTCCTGGTTATTGACAGCGTTTTCTGCAATGAACGCTTTAGTGAGCATACACAGGACAAAACTTCCCTCTTGTTCTCGCTCATTCTGAGATGCTCATACACAAAATTCTTTTTCAGGCTTCCATGTCACCAATTTTCTAATCTTATCCTTGCTGGATCCCTGATTATTCAGCCAATTATCTAGTGACTGCCAGGGATACCTGTAGGTTACTCACCTTGGCCATCTGCCATTTAAGACAAAGTGAATAATCAGATGCACCACTTACAATTGTGTCCTTGGAGGTGATTTCTCTTCCTCACAATCCTTTAGGGAAATGCTTGTGTGAAGCTGTAAAGCAGCCTTCCAATTTTAGGTGATATTTGCATATGTGTGGCATTATCTGTAAACCAGCCACATTTTTTTCATTTTCTTTCTTTAATCCACTGACAATAGGAACCCATCATGAGGCCATAAGTGAGGGTCAAAAGAAAGGTATGGTATAGCAGCAGTAGATGTCATGGGAATCTAACTTGCTGGCTCTTCTTCTTTGTCTTCAAAACCTGCTCAAATAAATCCCATGTCATACTGCCAATTTCACTTAGGGATGAAATTTGTCTGTGCATGCCCAACACTATAGCTTGACTGGTCAAAGGGCATCCATATAATAATTAAGATATCAGATTACCTGGTTTTCCACGGTCCAGCATTAGATCTGTCCCAGGTGTTATAGGAAGAAAGAGAGTGTCTTTAGTTTTGTTTGGTTTTGGTTTTGCTCAAAATATGAACAGATAACTGCAGAAACAGCCA
Source organism: Propithecus coquereli (assembly GCF_000956105.1). NCBI lineage: Eukaryota > Metazoa > Chordata > Mammalia > Primates > Indriidae > Propithecus > Propithecus coquereli. The sequence goes on from NW_012150964.1 coordinate 499,499, forward strand.
TGTCTTTTCTCTAAAATCTTGTCTCTCTACTGTGTCTCTTAGTGCAGCCTTACAGAAAGCTTTAAACTTACAGGCAACCTGAATCTGTTGAAGAAACTCTTTTTTTTT
>NW_012150964.1:499656-500231 GCF_000956105.1 Propithecus coquereli
ATGGTAAAATGGAAATATGTTTGGTTTAGACACAATTGCTGGAGCTTAAATTTATAACATTAATAAAGGCTAGATTTAATTTGGTGTCTACTATGCACCATTTCCTCAGTACTTTTATTTTAGACAGAACTTAGAGGATCAGAGAGGTTTGTATATGACAGTTAGTAATTGGCAGACCTCCACCTAGGTCATTGTGTGTGTTTTTTTAGACCACTGTATTTTGGAAGGGTAGAAAGTAAAACATTTTAAAAGGCTTAATAGTATATCTTACCGAGTCTGGAAAGATGAATCGATGTTCACCGCTTCTGAGATTTTCAGGGTTGGTCCTGAGGAGGGGTCTCCTTTACAGGTTGGGTCCAGGGAACAAAGACATAAGCATGAGAAGCAGATGGTATAGAGTTTGCAGTGGGGGTAGAGCAGGACTGGAGAGAGACAAGTCTGGAAACACAAGGAAGGACCACTTCAGAGAGAGTTAAACTAAAAGCAATGGGGAAATATAAAAGGAATTGAACAGCTGTTACAATATAGGATAAATTTGTAGATTCATAGTTTGGTCCATATAGAAACCAATATAT
>NW_012150964.1:506597-507545 GCF_000956105.1 Propithecus coquereli
AGAAAACTCAAACAAATCTGCAAGAAAAAAATGAACAACTCCATTCAAAAGTAGGCAAAGGACATGAACAGAAGTTTTTCAAAAGAAAATAGACAAATGGCCAATAAACACATGAAGAAATGCTCAACATCACTAATCATCAGGGAAATGCAAATTAAAATCACAAGCGAGATATCACCTCACTCCTGTCAGAATGGTCATTATTAAAAGTAAAAAGAAAATAGATGCTGGCCTGGATACAGAGAGAAAGGAGCACATATACACTGTTGGTGGGACTGTAAATTACTACAATCTCTATGAAAAACATAATGGAGATTCCTGAAAGAACTAAAAGTCTATCTACTATTTGGTGCGGCAATCCCACTACTGGGTATTTACCCAAAGCAAAAGAAGTCATTTTATCGAAAGATACCTGCACCCAAATGTTTACTGCAGCAGAATTCACAATTGCAAAGATGTGGAGTCAACCTAAGTGCCCATCAGTTCATAAGTGGATTAAGAAAATGTGGTAAAAATATACTATGCAGTACTACTCAGCCATGAAAAGGAATGAAATACTGTCATTTGTAGCACAGTGAAGGGAACTGAAGACCACTCTCCTAAGTGAAGTATCTCAGGAATGGAAAACCAAATACTACATGTGCTATCTAATAAATGGGAGCTAATTGATGGGCAGAGAAGCACAAAGACATGTAAATGTCATAGGAAATCAAGAAAGGGGAAGGAGAAAGGGAAGAGGTAAATCCTGCCTATGAGGTACAATGAGCACTATTCAGGTGATAGGCACACTAAAAGCCCTGACTTAAATATGATAGCCCTGACTTAAACATGATAAAAGGTATCTATGTAACAAAAATTTTTGTACCCCTTTAAATTTTGAAATTCAAAGAAAAAAATTCAATCTCTTCAGGTAGTTTCACTTTCTTTCTTTGCTTTTTATTTCCTATC
>NW_012150964.1:508230-509276 GCF_000956105.1 Propithecus coquereli
TTGCCCCTGCCCAAAGGAGGAAGTGAATAAATTCACAATCATTCCTTTCTGTTGAGTATGATTAATGTCTGAAAATCATTGCACCCACTACCTAGACTTTGCCCTAGACTTGGTCAGACTGTGTTTTCTTTCTGAATCTTCTGTCTCTCTGTCTACCTTTTATCTTCTCTTCTGTTCGTTGAAGTAAGATTACTGTATTAATCAGAGTTATCGAGAGAAAGGAAACCACAGCATGTGAATTTATATAGAAAGGGATTTCTTATAAGGCTTAAGTTTACATGATTATGGAGGCTGCTGAGTCCAAACTCTGCAGTGTGGGCCAACATACTGGAGACCCAGAGATCCAATGTTCCAATTACAATCCTAAAGAAGGCAAGCTGCTGGAAAATTATCATTTTTCACTGGTGGGAGGTAAGGGGATACTTTCTCTTTTATTCAACCTTTAATTAATCAGATGAGGTTCACTCACATTACAGAAGGCAAATCTGCTTTATCCAAAGTCCACTGATTTCAATGTAAATCTCATCCAAAACACCTTCACAGACAAATCCAGAATGTTTGATCCAAATCTGGATACCTTGTGGCCCAGCCAAGTTGACACAGAAAATTTATTATCACAATCACAAAGGAATGATCTTTCTGCTGAATCTAAGTTCAGTTCAAGTGGAAATCTGTAAGAAATTTATTGTATTATCTTATTGAAACCATACTTTCTAGTCAGCTTTACTGGTACTAAGCTAATATTTTGTTCAATATCTTACTTATGTACTCTGTCAGCTGGTTCAAAATCCACATGAGAAAAGAGTGTGAAATAGTCACTTCACCAAATCTCAATATGGAACCAATATTTTTGTGCCCTAAGAGCTTTGTCAATGATTTAATGTTAAAAAGATCTCCTTAAACAATGATTCATTGTATATTGCAAAATATCTAATAGAAAAGATTTGAAATATTCTCAACAGAAAAAAAGATAAATATTTGAGGTAATCAATATTCTAATAACACTTATTTTGTGTTACACAGTATATGCATGTATCAAAATATAC
>NW_012150964.1:509326-510561 GCF_000956105.1 Propithecus coquereli
AAATGCAGTGAAAAGAGAATTCTCACACATTGGTGGGTGGGGATTTAAATTAGTACAACCTCTATGGACAAGACTATGGAGATTTCTCAGAGAACTGAAAGCAGATCCACCATTCGATCCAGCAATCTCACTACTAGAGATGTACCCAAAAGAAAAGAAGTCATTATGTCAAAAAGATACCTACATACTCGTTTATTGCAACACAGTTCACAATAGCAAAAATATGGAATCAACATAAGTGTCCACGAACTGATGAGTGGATAAAGAAAATATGGTAAATGTATGCCATGGAATATTACCTAGCCATAAAAAGAATGAAATAATGTATTTTGCAGCAGCGTGGATGGAACTGGAGGCCATTTTCCTAAGTGAAGTAACTCAGGAATGGAAAATCAATACTGAATGTTCTCGCTTATAAGTGGGAGCTAAACTATGGGTAAACGTGATTATCCAGAGTGGAATAATAGACATTGAAGACTCCAAAGCTGGGAGAGTGGGAGGGGGGTGAGAGATGAAAACTTACCTAATGGGTACAATTTACAGTATTCAGGTAATGGGTACACTAAAAGTCATAGTAATAGTGTCACTTCTATACAATATATCCATGTAACAAATCTGCACGTGTCCCCCCCAACATCTATTGAAATAAAAAATTAAATTAAATAATGAAATTTATAAAAAAAAAACCCTGGATCTGTTTCCTTATCTCTGAAATGAACGAATGTGTCTGAAAGAGCCATTTATCTGGAACATTGAATGAGTATGTTCCATGCCCCAATCTAAGTCTTCTCCCTAGAAGTTGCTCAGACCACAGGGGAACCACCCAGGCAAGCAAAACAAGCTTCATTTCTTTTCCTATAAGGACCTAGTAAGCCCACACTTTGAGACCTTGTTTTCTTACATTCTGGACACAATATTAGAATAAAGCAAAGGTAGATTGTCCTTGTGTTCATAGAGTCTTTTTAGTCCTTGGAATATGACAGGCCCATACTCTTTCCAATCTGCTGTGCTAAGCCCCCTTCCCCTGATTAGCCCTAACCAAGAGCTCACCCCACTGTTTAGTAATTATACATTTACTTTTCTGTCTTTCCTCACTAGACTGCAAACGTCATGAAAATGTCACGAAAAAGGCAAAGGGTATCTTTTTTGTCCTTTAAATCCCCATTGCCCATGCAAGGAGTGGTGTTTAAGGACTCTGCAAAGGAGTATTAAGTAGAATAGATCTCACAGTGCAA
>NW_012150964.1:512680-513314 GCF_000956105.1 Propithecus coquereli
ACTCAAAACCAGGCCCTTACCAGACACCGAATGTGCTGGTGCCTTGATCTTGGATCTGCCAGCCTCCAGAAGTATGAGAAATAAATGTCTGATGTTAATATAGACACCCAGTCTATGCTGTTTTATTATAGCATCAGAAACAAACCATGGCACCTATTGACAGTGTGTCAGGCTTTTCTTAACTGACTCTACCTTGAAAAATTGTGATTGAGTTTGCCACATCCTCTACCTTGTCCCCTTCAAATTCATATTTCACAGAAATGCCAGATTGAGCCAAAGGAAATGTAAATTTTGAATAGCAAGCAATGATTCTCAAAGTAAAGTCCCCACACTAGCAGGACCAGCATTTCAAGGGAAATTGTTTGAGACGAGATTCTCAAGCCTCACTCCAGAAATAGAGAATCAGAAATGCAGAGTGGAAACCTTCGTGGTATAAGCCCTCCAGGGGATTCTGATGTACTTGCAAGTTTGAGAGCCATTAGTCTGCACTATAAAATCTAAGGCACATATACCATGCACATTCTTGCTTCCCACTTACTCTGTTTGTATTTCTTCCCTAAAATAGCCTTGCTCTCTTGACTCAGTCATTTAGACTCTGATCAGATGTTCTCACTTCCACAACTTTTTTCCTGCT
>NW_012150964.1:515275-515792 GCF_000956105.1 Propithecus coquereli
TTGAATTGCTCTCTGCCTGACTGTTGAGCAAAGACATCAATCTTCTGTCCTCAGAGCTTCTGATTCTTGGACAGTCAGACTCAGACTGGAACCTACATCATCTGTTCTCTGGCTGTCAGCCCTTCAAACTTCACCACTGACCTTCTTGGGTCTCCATCTTGCAGATGGTACACCATGGGACTTTTCGGCCTCCATAATCTTATGGACTGATATGTTATAATAAATCTGTAAGTCTAAGAGATTTGACAGCTTGAAATGTTAATAGAAAAGAGAATACAATTGAATACAATTAATTTTTATATCACACATTTCATAGGAAAAGATGCTTCAAAAACAGTTATTATTATAGCCTTCAAATAGCATTAATGTAAGGTGGCAGATAGAACACCTGTTAAAGGTATAAAGTTGAGATAAAGTTTGATACCATAAAAACAATAGCCTGAAAAAATTAACCATAGCATAAAGATGTCAATATATATACAAACACAAAGACATGGACACATACATATAAATATCC
>NW_012150964.1:516729-517565 GCF_000956105.1 Propithecus coquereli
ATGCTGAATTCATGACAATGCCCTTGAATAAGCAGGATAATCAATGTTACCTTAATAATGAACTGAATTGTAATGTGTTAATAGTTCAACACAAATGTCTTAAAATATCTGGAAGACCCTACCTGTTTAAACCACTGAGATAATATATGTGTCTCATGAATTATTAATTGCTTCATTTTTAAATAAATAATTGCTTAAAACTTGGTAAAATTTTGCTTGATAACCAAACACACTTTGGCGATAGTAACAGTAAAAATAGGCTTGTACATTCACAGACATTTTAGCTGGGTCAAATTAGACCAGTCTGCATGCAAAAGAAATCCCTGCATGCTCTCAATATTTACAGATAAACGTTCCCATTTTTTCTCATTGTTATCTCCAGCTGGAGCAGAAAAAGATTCCATATTCTTCATCTTCAGTATAATTTTAAAATTTTCTCTTTCAACATGACCTTATATAAACAACAATTCTCAACACTTCAATCTTCTTAATAAAGTCATAAAGGACAATGGTCTTGCTCGTATTTGGTAGAATTTATGTATTTGATTGAATACCTACATGAGCTTCAAGTTTGAATAGTTATCCCATCTCTATACTATATTTTAAATCTAAATACGTAGTTGCTAATGCTTTCTGTCCTATTTTTCAATAATTTTGACAATATTTAATTCAAATATTTCAACAAGTAACTTTTTAACTTCTTCGATTTAGAGGCATCTTTGCATTCTTTACATTTACAAATGAGGGACTTTTTCAGTTAAGTATTGATGATGGCATTTTTACTCAGAGAAATGCAGTAGTGAGTGAATTAAGTAATCAATATGTATACCACTAAA
>NW_012150964.1:517615-518231 GCF_000956105.1 Propithecus coquereli
ATAAAAGTTAACTAAAATATTGGTTTGTGAATCACATACTCTGTTTTCTGGAAATCAGAGTGGATTTTTGTAGAAATATCCTTCTTATTTATTGCATTTCATATTTTACTGCATGGGAAAAAGTAGGTTATTTTATATTTATCATTTTGGGAATACTCATTGCACAGTTTACCACTGCAGTTTCTACTGCAGTGGTAATGACTTCTGCATGAAGTATAGATGATAATTGTGATCATTGATTATTTTCACATTTTATTTTCCCTTTAATATTGAAGGAGTTCATCAAATATTTTATCAGCCACATATTTATTCCTGTGAATGTGAATATCATATCATTTCAAATGGGTATAGTGGTATTATAAAAGACATGGAAATACTTTGATATGAACAAAAGCAAAAAATCAGTTAAATAAATATGGTGCTTCCACTAATTGTAAAACTAGTATCTGTATACCTTGCTTAGAAGAGATTCCTTTCTTTTTATTTTTCTTTTGGAATATCTCAGGATTATTAATGACATATATTTGTAAAGTAGAAAACCAAATAAACTTAAAGAAATAGAGGCATATCAGCCATCAAATACTTAAACAAATTTAGATTTCAGTTTTGTGGTGTA
>NW_012150964.1:521066-521463 GCF_000956105.1 Propithecus coquereli
CTTAAGATTTTTCCCTTGCACATAGTCCCTAAGTTTAGAGTTATGGATGGCAGGATGCCTACAAACACCAGAGTCACTGAGGATGTATTTTCTCTATATCTATTTGCTCTATTTTCAATGATCCTATCAGTATTTTAATTTCTTTAGAATAGTTATTGGCTTTTTCCGAAATCTACACTTCCGGTCTTGGCAAATAAGCTCAGCGAAATTAGGTATCTTCTCAACTGGACTGCCAGAGGTTCAAATTCAGGGTACAGAGTTGACTATACTCTACAGTTCACTGGTGGTCTGGCAAACAATTTGTAAGCTATTTGGTATTTCTATTCCTCCACCGTTCACAAATTTGAAATTAAAGAAGACCCCAAAAGCAATCACAGCAACAACCAAAATAAATAAA
>NW_012150964.1:534248-536091 GCF_000956105.1 Propithecus coquereli
TCCCCTCCTCCTACAATGCACACCGTGTCCATTAGTTGTCAGTTTACCCACCCCCTACCCCCTATCCCCAAAGAATATTACTACTGTGAGATCACCTTAGTGTTGATCAGTCAGTGCCAATTTTATTTTATTTTATTTTATTTTATTTTATTTTTTATTTCAGGATATTATGAAGGTACAAACCTTATGATTACATTTTATTTCTTTCCCTCACCTTAGCAAGGGTTGGATGTGTGCTCTTCCCCTCTACAATGCTCCCGGTGTCCTTTAGTTGTGGGTTTACCCCCCGCCCATCCGCCTAATCCCTGGAGAGTATTACTGCCATGTGAGCACCCTAGTGTTCAACAGTTAGTATCAGTTTGATGGTGAGTACAAGTAGAGCCCATTCTTCCGATCTTGTAATACCTCACTTCCGATGACGGGTTCAAGTTCAATCCAGGAAAGTGTAAGAGGTTCTAGATCACTGCCGTTTCTTATAATTAAGTAATATTCCATTCTTCTAATGACTTGATAACCTGCCAGGGTGTTTCAGCAGAAAAAAAGAGTGCTAACCCATCTCTAACTTCCAGTATTTACTGCTCTAATCCCAACTAGTGGATATCTCAATAGCGGCAGGGCCAGTGTCTAACCTACACATGCTGGAAAAATAAACTATGCTAAAGAAACCCTAAAGTAATTCTGCCATTTTGGAATTTCATAAAGGTTGTTTGTTACTAGATGCTGTGCAACTTGTGGGAAAAAATTAAATGAAAGAATAATAGTATGGTTTTAGTCAAACAAGGAGTGTCCAAGTGTTTGCTGACCCCTCGTGTGAAGTAACATTTTTATATGTGGTACAATTAACTGCTATAATTGAAGCCAAGTATCAGTTGGAAGACTCCAAAATATGATCTGTGAAGGCAGTAAATCACAATTCAGCTACAGAATAGAATTTTAGTCAGAAATTTGGAGTTGAGCAGCAAAATAATGATTTTGGAATGTTAGGAACTTTATATTATAGTGTGAAGTTTCTGTAGATAGATAGAGAACAATTTAACATTATTTTATTCCCTTGTATATTTTCTTCATACCCTGTAGCAATTTTGCAACCTCATCAAAAATCCTTGAAATTGTTTTCTGTACTCTGATTCTATACAAACTTATCCTACTTATTTAAATGCCTACAAAAAAAAATATACAGAAGGGTCACGAATTACAAATTTAATGACATACCTCAAAGATCTAGAACAGGAAGCACAAACCAAATCCAAAGTCAGCAGCAGAAAAGAACTAACTAAGGTCAGAGAAAAACTAAATGAGATTTAAAATAAGAAAATAATATAGAAGATCAATGAAACAAAAAGTGGGTTCTTTAAAAAGATAAATGAAATTGATAAACCTGTTGCTACATAAACTAGGAATAGAAGAGAAAGGACCCTCATAAGCTCAATACGAAATGAAAAAGGAGATATTAAAACTGATACCATAGAAGTATAAAATATCATCTTGAATACTGTGAAAACCTCTATGCACATAAACTCAAAAGCATAGAGGAAATGGACAATTTCTTGGAATCACAAAACTTCTGAAGACTTAATCAGAAGGAAACAGAATTTCTGAACAGAACAATAATAAGCAATAAGATTGAAGCAGCAATGAAAAACCTTCAAATAAAAAAAAAAAAAAGCCTCAGACCAGATGGATTCAGACAAATTTTATCAGACCTGCAAAGACAAGTTGGTACCCACACTGCAGAAATTATACCATAACAGCAAGAATGAGGAAATCCTTCCCAAATCATTCTATGATGCCAGTATCACATTGTCAACAAAGCCAGGAAAAGGCACTATAAAAATAAAAACTA
>NW_012150964.1:536141-538317 GCF_000956105.1 Propithecus coquereli
GAGAGAGAGAGAGAGAGAGAGAGAGAGAGAGAGAGAGAGAGAGAAACATAAAAGACAAATGATATTTCATCATTGGAGGCTACCACCTTTACCAATACCCAATGTGTTTTTATGTATTTTAAAGTTTATGTCGTCATATAGTTTATTAGCATGACCCACATTTTATTCAACAGTATGACACAGACAAAATTCCATGACAATAAAATGGACCTGCTTCACTCTATGCAAAGGTGATGCAGGTTTCTATAATATGGCTGACTAGTACTAGTAACTGTGCCAAAACCTTAACATTGTTTCCAAAACCGTGTAATAAACCTTGCAAAATGTATACAGTGGAATGGTTATCTGTTTATGATCAATTCTACCATGACCAAAAGTTCTCCTAAATGATATACAAAAATCCATTTTCTGTTCTTTTTACATCACTAATACTCATAAATTGATTATATCAATAACTGTTACTGTAGAAAATATTTTAAAGTGAATGAAACAGAGCTGAAATGATAGGATGGGAATGTTCAGACTTGCATGTAGTTTAACAGAAATTCAGTGATTGCTACTCATTTGGAAAAGACCCTGAAATATAAAAACATCAAACACAGAACCGCCATGTGTCGTGCTTCACCGTCACTGGCAGATGAGGGTAGGATCTTGGTCAATCATTGACAAGAAAGCTATTTCATGTACACAAGATAAAAATTAAATGAAAATATACTCTACATTTATATTAATACTACTGACATGATTAATGTATTGGGAAGTTTTATTTTCTATATTGGCAAATCAATGATAACTTAAATAAATATTATTGTGAGGATAATATTAGGAAACAAATTCTAGGTACAAGACACCACAAAGCAAAAATTTTCAATAGATTTTCACTCTCATATTGTAGCTCCATCTGTCTAAAACAAATAACTGTTTTTGGGTAAGATATATTTTTTTAGTAAAAACTAATAATTGGAGCATAATATAAGGATCTTTTCATAAGGACATTGAAAATACATTTATTAGTCTTGACCAGATTAATGCTAAGTCAGTCTATACCTCCTAGGAGAGTGGTTGCTAAACTTTTCACTTTGAGAATTAATATTCAGGGTTTGAACATCATTAATGATTCCAGAATGTCATAACGCACTCAGGATCTATGGATTTATCTATTCTTTAAATATTCATGCTATCCTTTGTTGGAACTATTAGCCACAGTATCATTCTAAGCCACATTCTATTAGCCACAAATATCGTTCTAAGATAAAACTCAGTCATTATAGGATGGCCACCAGTGGTAATAAAGTCATACAACTTCTGTCATTTTATTTAGTGAGAAATGAATATGTGGCTTCCCAACCTTCTTTCTTGAGCATAAGAAAGATTTTTCCAGAAATGTCTACTAAATGTTGTCTATGGCTAGATTTGTGGTACATTCTTATTCATGACCAAATTCATTGTAGGGAAAATGATTTTGACATGAGAACAGTTGAGTACTTCTTGAGAAATAAAATTTTCTTTATGTCCTCAACTCCTTGAAAGTCTTCCCACCGCATTCCAATAATTAGTTGGCTCATTTTTTTTCTCCACAAATTAACAAAATTTAACATCCAAGAATGAATTTTTAAAATGTGGTTTAGGTAAAGCAGCACTCGGACCAATTTCAGAGCACATATCTAAAGAAAACCTAAAACCTGCATACAATTAAATGGCACAGTTACAGGAAATGTGAAGAGAGTTATAATGTCTATATTAACCATTTAAATTTTCCCTATAGGCAGGAAATATACCCATATTAACTCGTTTCTCTGCATCACTTTATAAAATTAAACTAAACATATATGCCATTATTAGGAAATTTGTGATGGGGCAAAAATTAAATAGAAAATGGAACTAGGTGCAACAGGTATTTCAAAATGTTGTTAAATATATACGGGCAATGAAATTCGTAATAGCCTGAGTAAATGTCGCATACAACTACCAATGTAATAAATATTCTTTGATCTACTCCTGATAATAATTGCTTAAGATTTGTGCTACTGTGTGTGTGTACATATACACAACTACATGATTATTGTTTTATTTCTTTTGTAAACTTAAGATAAAAAAGATGGATTTGGTTACAACAACTTTATTTCACAGGAAATATGCTAAAAGTGAAACATATGGCAATCATATGATCTATATG
>NW_012150964.1:538367-539881 GCF_000956105.1 Propithecus coquereli
AACACTGAGAATGTATGAAAAACAAGTTTTATTCAAAAAGTGCCCCAAGGATTTGTGACAAGTCTGAAATGACATTCGATCTTGTAGAAAATATCAAGATTTTTACATAATACTCATAGTTTCTCTTTCATTAATTTATTGAATTTTTCTTAGACAAGAGGTGAATTATGGTTTTCATTAAAGCATTTAGTTTGGTAGTTAAATAAGAGGAAGGGAAGAAAATTATGGGATTATCATTCAAAGTTGTTCTCTTTTTTGTAAAAACTAGAAAAAGTCACAGTTATCATGAGAGGTTCATAAAATGAGATGAAAAGTTATGAGAAATTATCTTAGAGAAAAAGTAAAACCAATTTCTTGGAAAAATATACATATCTAATGATGTGACTGTCCTATTATAATAATATATAATAATGTCATATTATATGGCAGAAAAATCTATAATATGCATTTTTAAAAAGTTAATTTAATGAAATCTCCAATGGGCAATATATAAATTTTTTCCTTATGACAGAAGAAAAGTATCATGGATGTTTGAAACGAGTGATGTTATGTTTGTGGGAATGAGATAAGTTGTTATATAGAGCAGTAGTTCTAAAAATGTACTCTGCAAACTAGCAGCATCAGCATCATCAACGGACTTCTAGAAAATCAAATTCTAAGGTCCCACCCTAGACCAACTGAATCAGACCTCTGGTGGCAAGGCCCCAAAACTTCTGTTTTAACAAGACCTATGAGTAATTCTGAAGGATGTGGAAATGTGTCTAAACAAATCAATTTGTAAAGACAAGAGATAATGTTAAAAGTGAGATTTTTGATCAAGATTTTTAGAAGTGTTATACTATGCCCGAAGAAATAAATGATTGATATGGAATGGTGAAAAAAATGCCAGAAAACGAGGAGATCAAGAGGTAGAAAGACAAGCTCCTGTGTAAATTATATATGTGACTGTTCAATTCACCAACAGTTATCATAACTAATGTATAGAAATTCAGTGAGTTGGGAGTAAATATTTTTAAAAATCTGGAGTAATTGAGACATGGTCCAACAATTACTAAAAGAAAGTATGTTACTTCAAAGAAGCTAAAATTCCTTAAAAGAGGAAAGCATTCTTAAATACCAAAAATATGCAATTAACACATCTATTCTACTTCCAGGTATCATGATACATTGAGTGAGACAAAAATAAAAACAAAAACAATAAATACAACCACAAATGGACAGGTAAGAAGGGTGGCATGCAACTCAACATTGTAAACATTTCACCTCTTCATGGAAAGGAGAGATTTTTTTTTTCCTATAGAGGAAGTTTTTATTTAGAAAATAAAATATTTGCCATCTTTAGGAAAGGATCAATTTGTGTCATGTCCAGGAGCCCAAAAAATAGGAATTTTTCTTTACATAAAACTTGTATGTAGAAAAATAAAAACCAAAAGGATGAACTATTTATATATTGACCTATTGACATAGATTATACTACTATTTTAAACAGGTCTCTGCTCAGTTTTCACATTATC
>NW_012150964.1:550560-552653 GCF_000956105.1 Propithecus coquereli
CTCTCTCTCTCTTCTAGCTGTTGTCAAATATATTGTGCTTCTATATGTCATTTTCCCATCATTACAGTTATGCATATATTATTTTATCAAATTGATCTTTTATTTATTTATTTAAAGACAGAATCTTACTCTGTTGCTCAGGTTACAGTGCAGTGGTGGGATCATAGCTCACAGAAGCCTCAAACTCTTGGTCTCAAACTTGTTTTTTGAAATCAGTTAAGAAAGGAGAACAAATATAAATGGTATCTTTCTTGTAACTACCTACAGGACACTTTTATTATCACACTTTCTGAGGTGCTGGGGGTTAGGATTTCAACATATGAATAGAGGGAAGTGGGCACAGAATCCAATCCATAATACCTCAAGGGATGCAGGGACTGGTAGAATGGAAGTTTCCTCCATGGTTGGCACTGAGAGGGTGCAAGCCTGGTCTTGCCCAGTAGTTCAGATGGCCACAGATGAGTGGGATCTTTCTTATTTTCAGCCTCGCTTCCTAGGAGTTGACCCTTGGTTAGTATAGCTTATTTTTCAGTGTTTGATTAGAGGTTTTCTTTCATCCCTGGTGCTTCTGCCCTATGTTGGTGAGTCTGCGTACAGCTTGGCAAATGTTATTAAATGTGCTCTGTGTTTTGTTTTGCTTGCTTGTATGTGGGTACAGCCCAGCACATGTGCACAGTCTTTATATTAGTTTCCAGGAGGGCTCTTCAAAACTTTCTGTTTCCTAGTTCTATTGATTAAGCTTTTAAGCTTCTAACTGCTTTGTTGTTTTGTTTGTTCCTCTATAAATAATATGTACTTAGGATGTTTCTAAATTGGTCTTAACTCAAGGATGTTGCACAGAGGTCAATTCTGGGAGGCAAACAAATGTCTTAAATGTTCAGGACTGCCTTGCAGAAATACAGCATATCAGTTTCAATGTCCCTTTCCCCAGGTCCTTCAAACAACTTTAGTGTCACAGCAACTCCTCAGACAAACTAGCTGAAAAACAGCGAGAAGGTCATGTTTTTTGCAATGGAGGACTTCCCTTGATTTCACAAAGCAGAAGCTCTGGCATCGTTTACCTCAAAGTCTGAACATTTGCTACCAGTTTTCTACAGGAAGTTTGCATCTTTCTGGACCCTATTCTTGGCTTATTTCATTGAATATTATGCATTGCATTTTATTTCCTGAGAAAACAGAAAGGTCCATTATTTGAAAAATGATAAAGTTTAGAGTATTTTATTTCTTATTCTAGCAATGCCACTTGGCAGAGACACAGTGATACATTCAGAGCTCCAGAAGACCCAAGGCAGGATGAATCTCACAGAAATATTTCTGGGGAGGAGTGTTGTTCAGCGACTATACTTTATGACTACAAAGATGAATGAAGATATAAATTCTAATGTTATCTCTAGTTATGGAACAGTGGATATGCCAGAAGCTGAAGCTTCTCATCACTGACCCATTAGTGCCCTCAACTCTGACTACAAAATATAAAATTTTCCAGAAGTATATTATAGCTGTTAACTTATATTATTCCAAACTAGTGCTCAGAAAGGCTTGTCAAATTACTTGTAGACATTAATGTAAAATTATTTCCGATTTTAATTGCTAGGATCACCCAATGATTTCATGTTCTCACTCCTTCAACTTGGAGGCAACTCACAACTGAGACCATTACGTGGAAGCCAAATTCTGTTGTAGTAGCATATTTTCCCCTCTTCATATTAGACATTGCAATTTATATTGTGCAGAGCTCTGTATATTGTACCTGTTTTATATTTGCAGACCAAATGATTATCCTGAATGCATAATTAATTTTTATAGCAACAAGAGTAATACTAGCTATGTACTTGTTTATGGACAACTTAATCCCTCTAATCAAACTAAAATTTGTTTACATATTAAACTTTAGAATGTCTTGAATGTATATATACACAAACCTTACATGGATCTCAATATTTAATGTTTCCTTGCCTTGAGAAAATGGGGTTTTACATGTCCCCCATTATTTGGATTGCCAAATGTCAAATTACCACCCGTCCACCACGTAGAAAATTATATGTGCTCATTTTAGTTCTCAGGACACCATATTTAAGACAGAAAGCATGCTG
>NW_012150964.1:553698-556192 GCF_000956105.1 Propithecus coquereli
TTGGTTTTTAGGTTCAAAACGCTGTCTGTGCCCATGAGAGGATCACAAAGGTGGAAAACTTCCCTTCTGGGTTACAGAACTTAGTAACTTTTAAGGGTGTGGCCATGGACTTCACCAAAGAAGAATGTGTGTCTCAGAGAAAACTGTACAGAGATGTGATGCTGGAGAACTACAGAAATTGGCTTCACTGGGACATCAACTCAGGAAGCTAACCTTGCTCCCCCAGTTGGAGCAAGAATATATGAACTAAAGACTATAGAGAGAAGATTTCATGAAGATCCTTGTGCAGATGTCATGATTTTCCTTAAAACCAAATTATCACACCATAAGCAAGATAGTTTGGAAAAAGAAAAAAACCAATGGAAAGAAGAACATGAGATTAACATGGTGAAATTTCTAGTCTTCCACATTAATAATCAAAAATTCCATATAGTAGAAAAGAAGCATGTTAACTGGAGGGTAGAAATAGAAAGTAGAAAACAAGAGATTTTCTAAATACCATTAACTTGAAGTAAACCAAAAAACCTTGCTCCAAAACTACTTATGAAAATGTTTACAGATCTTTCCAAGTAATTATTTTCACAAATGGAGATCAAAAACTGAATGTTTACAATATAATACAATACAAAACAATTATAAACCAGTGTTGAAGAGTCTGTGATGGAACTATCTTGTGTAGCATTCATTCTGATAAACTCAAACAGGCAAGAAATTACATATTCACTAAGCAAATGTTAAACACTAATCCTAATATAGTGCTTCTTAGACATACGAAAATTTATGTATGTGTGAAATCCCAATCAATAGAATGAATATGATTAATTCAGTGGTCATTACCCATATTTTATTTTATTTTTTATTTTTTTCAATCATTCCAAATTTCATTTCAAGAATTACTCATATTTGAATACACAGGAGCAAACTTACAAAAGTAAATCCATTGAATGTAATAAAGTTGTTGAAGCATTGAGTATGAAATCCAGCATTACTCAGAATAAGCATATTCATGCTGAAGAGAAATCCTATCAATGCCTTCACTTTGGGAAAGCTCTCAAAGATTGTTCACATCTTAAACCACATGAGAGATTTCATCCTGGGGAAAAAATTCTATGAATGGAAAAAAAAATTGGGAATGCCTTCAGTATGAGCTCTTATCTGGTTGTGCACAAAAAATAACATGCAAGAGAGAAATCCTTTGAATGAAGGGACTGTGGGAAAGTCTTAAGATCAAACTAATGCCTAAAAAAGCATGATAAAATATAAAATCGTTCTATAATAAAGACATCTGCACTTGAATGTTTGTGTCAGCACAATTCACTATTGCAAGGATGTGGAAACAACCCAAGTGACCGTCAATCCGTGAGTGGATTAATAAAATATGGTATATGTATACAATGGAATACTACTCAATTCCAAAAATGATGATGATCTAGCACCTCTTATATTTTCCTGGATAGAACGTGAGCCCATCCTCCAAAGTGAGGTATCACAAGAGTGGAATATTAGGCACCATGTATACTCATCACCAAATTGGCACTGACTGATCAACACTAAGGTGCTCACACAGTAGTAATATTCTTTGGGGGTTAGGGGGTTGAAGGTGGGTAAACTCACAACTAATGGACGTGATGAGCATTGTAGGAGGGGAAAGGACACGCCTCAAATCATGGTTTGCATGTGGCAAAGTCATAACATGTAACCAAAATGTTTGTACCCCCTTAATATCCTGAAATAAAAAAAAAAAAAATTAGAGGGAAATGTTTGAATGTAGCCAGTGTGGGAAAACATTACAGAGCAACTTCCACTCATTTGTGAAGTTGCTTATGAGAATCCACACTGGAGAGAAAACTTTCAGGCATAATCAGTATTGGAAAGCCTACAGCTCAAGCTCATACCTTACATGACACAAGAACATTCATACTGGGAGAAGCCTTCTGAATTCCACAACTGTGGTAAAACCTTCAGACAGTCCCTTCTTTCTTTGTTTATTTTCTGTTCGGAGGGTCTATCCAATTCTATCAGCAGGGTGTTGAAGTCCCCAGCTATTTTGGTGCTGCTATCTTTTTGTTTGGATCAAGTAGGATTTGCTTTATGAATCTGGTTGCTCCTGTGTCAGATGTGCAAACATTTAAGATTGTTTCATCTTCGTGTTGAATCGTTCCCTTTACCATTATAAAGGCCATCTTTGTCTTTCATTAGTTTTGTTGATTTGAAGACTAAGTTATCTGAAATGAGAAGTGCTATACCAGCTTCCTTTTGCTTTCCATTTTCATGGAATATTGTTTTTCATCCCTTCACCTTGAGTCTGAATGCATCCTTGTGGGTTAGATGTGTTTCCTGAAGACAGCAGAGAGTTGGCTTGTGTATATTTATCATTCAGCCAGCCTATGTCTCTTTAGTGAGCAGTTCAAGCCATTCACATTTATTGAAAAAATTGATAAGTGGGGTGGATTTTTTAATACACATTACAATTTTCAGACATAGATATCTGTAT
>NW_012150964.1:556967-558839 GCF_000956105.1 Propithecus coquereli
ATAAAATTTTAAAGAGTCTGAAATTCATTTGGCCACACTGTACAGGGGCTGGGATTTTGCATTTGAAATTCTCACTCTGTGGTTCCATGCCTCTCTTGGCTTTTTGGATTATCTAAGTATGCCCTAATTTAATCCCATTCTTTTGTATTGGAAATATTTATTTACATGGCTGCCTCCGTGAGTTTGGAAGACTTATTTATAATTATGCATAAATATATTTGGCCACACTGTACAAGGGCTGGGATTTTGCATTTGAAATTCTCACTCTGTGGTTCCATGCCTTTCTTGGCTTTTTGGATTATCTAAGTATGCCCTAATTTAACCCCATTCTTTTGTATTGGAAATATTTATTTACATGGCTGCCTCAGTGAGTTTGGAAGACTTATTTATAATTATGCATAAATATATTTCAAATGACAGTTGTAATGATGTAATATATGATTAATGACAGAATGAAGGAAATTAGAAAAAAGGTACATGAATATCACGTGATTGTTACAAGAATACTTGGAAATAAGTAACATTTCCCCTTTTTCCTAAAGAAATGTATAGAGATTTTGCAATTTGCCTATAATTAAATAGATAGTAACAGTGAAACTGAGCAAGGTTTTTGATGTTATGATTGTTAATGTGGCGTCAATCCAATTTTACATGTTGACTTTACTTTTCATGGTTTTTTGTCATGGTTCCATTAATTATTTTTTATAAATCATAATACAAAATTCCCATATTTCTTTAGTGATTAGGAGTTCTCTCAATATACTTTTGACATGTTATAAAGTTTTCAGTCTTAATTGCGTTTTGCCTCCAGATCTTTTTCTTGCCATACAACAATATTAATACACAATTAAACTATAACTAATAGGGAAGTAATGTGATTTAAAATATGATTCAAATCACTTCTCCTGGTTATCTCTAGAGATTGGCACATAAACCAATTCAGCATAGTGTATTGTGTTTCATTCCATTTTGATTCTCTTTAATAAATGATGTTTGACAATATAGAAAGTAGTCTTAACTAGATTTACATATATCAAATTGGACTAGTTTCAGTTTCAAGTCTAAGAAGGGAATCGAACTGACATAATTTACAATAATTAGTGGATTAATACTCTCTTGGATTCAATAATAATGGATTATTACCAAGCCCTGATTTATCATAATGTGGAAAGATAGATTAATTCATTTGGTTTTTTAAAAGACTCAATATTATGGTGAAAGCAGAATCCTTGTTTTTAATTAATGTGATATTGCCCAGTAGGCATTCCTCACTTTATATATTTGGGCTAGAAGCACAACAGCTGCTGCTCCATCCCACCTTTTCACAGTGTAAATTCAGGCATAAAGGCTAAAACATATAAAAAAAATTACTCGTCTTCAAAATATCTGCCTTTCTCCACCTATCGTCTATCAGCCTACTTTAAGCATTGCCTGATAGACCTGAGTAGGCTCATGTCACTTCAGGGGTTGTAAAAGAGCATTAACTACCTTGCACTAGAAATGGGCTCATCAGTTGTCACCTGCATGACAGTTCAGACACGTGCAAGTATTTCCCTTGAGTTATGACCTTGTAAAAATTTGACTTTATAATTGAAAAGCTGGTCACTGTGACATGCAATTCTGGAAGACTGTTTAGCATTTTTGGAGACAGAATAATTTGTAAATAGGGGACATTTATTATTATGAACAGCCTCGAGGTACACATCCATTATCCTTTGACAAGTATGTATACAGATGCAAAGGCTTCATTCCTTAGCATGTATGCAACATATTATGTTTAAAAGTATGATAAATGGGAACATTCTATAAAGATATGATGATTTAATTAATTCAACTGCTTTCTAACTTATAATTTTAGATAGAAAAGTTGCA
>NW_012150964.1:558889-559270 GCF_000956105.1 Propithecus coquereli
GAATATTAAATATTTATATTTACCACTATAAGATAATTTGTATTACAATATATTTCCTCTGATATTACCATAGCCTGTGCAGCTCATTTTATGGTTTTTATTATATTGCATATCTTTTTCATCCTTTCACTTTACTAAATTAGAGATGTTTTATTTGTGTCATTGGAACTAAATTATGTCTCCTATAGATAAAAAATAGTTGGATCTTATTATTTTGTAATGAATCTGACAATCTCTGTCTTTTGTTTTGATTAATTCACAATTATTATTATCTATTCATATGGTTAGTTTTACATCTATTTTGACATGTCTTATTTCTTGTATTTTTTCCTTTATTCTTCTATTTGCTTCTTTTATATTAATTGGATAGGTTTTAGTACA
>NW_012150964.1:560778-561079 GCF_000956105.1 Propithecus coquereli
ATTTTTTGAAAGAATATTGAATGCATACACACCACAGGCAATTTGGTTGATATTACAAATAGAGTATAGCTACATACAACCCAATTTTAAATTATATATGAAATATTTTCCTACATTCTTTCAGAAACATAGTTTTAATAGTTATTAAATATATTCATAAAAATGTTCTAAGTCTTTATCAAAGTATTTATTGACACTATATTAATGGTCTGTATTGAGATGGCATATATACATGCTTGGGTATTTTTCTTAGTCATTGAATGAACTAGACCAAATTACTTAACTTTTTTGAGATACAAGT
>NW_012150964.1:564310-564684 GCF_000956105.1 Propithecus coquereli
CAATATGTATTTTTCATAGCTAAATTAGTGCTTGGCATTCTTCAAAGTGCCTTGACGACTGCACTAAGTTAACAAGAAAACCTGTTCTCAGGTAGCTTGCATTCTAGAGTGGAGATACAAATGATAAACTCAAAAGTATAAAATATGCTATCTAAAATACATTAGGTAGCAATAAGTGCTAGGATGAAACGGCAAAAAGCAACAGGAAGAGCTGTAGGTAGGGAGTGTGATTTCAAATTTAAATAACCTGCACTGCATTAGCATATTTAAGAAGATGCATAGGAGCAAAGGCTTGAAAGAGAAAAGGTTCTCCATTATATATGGATATCTGGGGAAAGCTGCTCCAGGCAAGGGTACCTGCAAGTGCAAAGACC
>NW_012150964.1:576839-577291 GCF_000956105.1 Propithecus coquereli
AATACTGCAAGATATTATACTGTGGTTGTTTTAAGTTGTTAAGTTTGTAATAATTTGTTACACATTTATTAAAAATTAATATAGTATTCTTATAGACTCTAAAGAAATATTAAAGTCACATCATTTTTCCTTAAAAAAGAAATAATGTGAATAATTCCTCTCTGGGAACCCTAGCATGCTCTCTATAACCTTCTGTGCATTGTTTTTCTCGATATCTACCTCTAGATTAGATTAGATCCTGACTTTGTCTAGACCCCTCCAATCCCACTTTCTTCCATGGAATTACTAAAAACCAAAACTACTGTATTTCTAAAGCCTTATCAGTTAAAACCAGATAAATTTTAGAGAACAAGGTCATGTGTGATGTATGGATCACACAAAAAGTTCACCTAACTGCCATAACCAGAGACATTCCAGCAAAAACCAGGATGAGAAAACAAGATGATGAAACA
>NW_012150964.1:577341-578606 GCF_000956105.1 Propithecus coquereli
TAGGAGCAAAGGCTTGAAAGAGAAAAGGTTCTCCATTATATATGGATATCTGGGGAAAGCTGCTCCAGGCAAGGGTACCTGCAAGTGCAAAGACCCTGAAGAAAAAAGCACAGCTTAGCATGTCAGTGGAAAGAAATGAAGAGACTATGATGTCTGGAACTCAATGAGGAGGAAGTAGTAGAAGAGATTAGAGCAGTGAAAGGAAGGGCAAGGATTATTGCAAGGATAGATATTTTACTCTGAGTATATTGGAAAGCCATTATATTAGGTCTGGTGGAGGGTAAACAGGTGTCAAGGAGGTTGCTAAGGGCAGGGAGCTGGAACTGCATTGTATCTAGGAACCAAATTGCCACTAGGAACTGTTCCCTGGTAGGGACATACATGGTAAAAATTCCTAGTAACTTAGAGCTCATTAACATCTAATTAGCAAAACATGGGTGGAGCTTTGTGGAGAATTCTAGAAAAGATGCATACGCAGAAAGGGAAACTTATATAACCTACCCTGTTATATATGTTCCCTGTTATGTGATCTGTTATATAACACCAACCTGACAATCACCCCCAAAGAGGGGAAACGGCCACTAATCCTCCCAGGGGAATGGCAGGAAAAACCAGTGGGCTTATAAAAAGCAACACGTGCTCAGCCTCCAGCGTCTTTCTGTCTTTCTCCACTCCTGGAGACTGACCCGACCCACTCCGTCTGGAACGTATTTTCCTTTTGTGTAGCTTCCTTTACTTTCATTCTTTCTTATATGTGATAAACTCTTTGTATTAAGTTCCTCTGTGTGAGTGGTCACTCTATCATTGCGCCACTCAGTACCAGCACTCATTGCTGACACTGGGAACTGGGGGACCAGGGGACATCCACACAGACAGACCTAACAGCTACACTTTCTAAGCTGAGAGACCTGATGTGTCTTTTCCCTTATAGGATTATTCATGCTGCTGTGTAGCCACTGGACTGGGATAGAGGTGCGGGGGATTAAAGTAGGAAGACAGTGACAAACTTATGTCAATGTTCCAAGTGAGGAATGGTGGCAACGTTGACTAGGGTAGTAATGGTTGCGTGGTTAGAAGTAGACAAGTTCTGAATATATGATGGAAGTATTTTATTGCCAAGAAATTTTACTGGCAGGCTGACTGTGACATGTTAGGAGAAAAAAATGAGTCAGAAATGCCTCATATATTTGGTCCAAGTAACTGAAAGGTTGTTACTATTTATTGATAATTGAAAGCCTGTAGGGGGAAGAGGTTTAAGAGGTTAG
>NW_012150964.1:579719-582624 GCF_000956105.1 Propithecus coquereli
TGCCTAAAAACAATGCAACTGTGATGCAAACCAATTATAAGCTAGTACAGTCCCTGTTTCAGACTTCAATTATAAGACATTGAAATCCACCTCAAATTTCTTCCTATTTTTAAAGAATATGAATTATAAATGAACCAAAATTATATGTAAAATTGAATAGAATATGTCTTATTTTGCTAGGAATTTAAAGATGAAAATATTTTATGTTAAATTGTTCTCTATATTAGATCATTAAATCATTCTAACAGTACTTCTTTACTCTAGTTGGTCTGAAGCTATTTAATGTTTATTGAAGCCAATGTTGCATAATATAACTCAAATGCAGGCCTTGCAAGCAATTTCTGTGTATACACATTCAACTAAATTATTTTTGTAATAATTTTTAAGCAAATTATTTTTGAAAGCTTCACTGTAACCTGTTTAGGCAGCCATCTCTAATGGAAGGACATAAATATTAAAAGGTCAATGCTTTTAGTGCATTATATTACAACCACCAGAAAGTCAAGTCAAAAAGGTCACTATATATATTACATTTATTTTTTCCTGTTTACTTAGTGACTTGACCATTTGTAAATCGCACATCTTTATCAAATATAACTGAGGTACTTGAACTTATTTTAAATACAATCAGGAGAATGATGTCAGCAAGATGGCAGACTACAGGTCCCTGGTTCTAGTCTCTCTCACAAAAACAACAACAACAACAACAACAAATAAACAACTACATTTGGACTGGAGTGTCTGAAAGAGAGTGCTGGAGTACAGTAATGGATTGGTGGAATCCCTGTGGAACCTGAAAACCCAGACGGTAGCCCACAGAGGAGGGCAAAGCACTCTGCCTCTGCCCACTCCTCTCCAATGCTGAGATGGGTTCAGGGCCAGAAGGAACTTCTCATTGTGGGGAAAAGGTAGGCAGGAGGCCCTCAGTGTCCCCTATTATCAGCACAGACATCTGCATCCCTTGCTACCGGAAATTCCTGGAGTCCTCACAGGCCCTGAGCTTGGTGTGGGGAAATCTCTGGAGTTAACAGGGCTGCATGGCTCCAGAGTAGGTGTTCATGTTGTGAACCCATCTATCCTCATGACCTGAGCTGCTACTGCAAGACACCATCTTGAAACTGGAGCCACTGCTAGAATGCATCCTACTCCAAGGGCCAGGAGCCACTGCATCTCTCCATCCCTGAGACTCTGATGTTATTCTACCACAATCATGCAGGTGGCTGTAGCACCATAACCTCAGATGCTCACAGCCTATGCTCAGCAGAATGGCCTGACTCTGGTGATGGATCCCATGTGGGGCCCTACACTCAGAGAAGAGGCAGTTCTACACTGCAGGGAAGTTGACCCAGGGACAGAAGACATACCACATACAGTCACCCTCTGCCTGAAAATATGCAGGAAGACCCCCATACCCCCAGCAAGGCAGCACCATTGCAGATACAAATGCCCAGCAACCTAGGCCACCAATGGCATTTCTAGACACACTTGACTTGGATTTTACAGATGAAGAAACTAAGATTGGTATTTTGAAAAAGTAATAAAATGGACAAACCTTTATCTAGGCTAAGAAAAAAGAGAGAAAACTCAAATAATAAAAGCAGAGATAAAAAAGTAGATATTACAAGTGACACAACAGAAATACAAAGGATCATAAGAGACTACTACGAACAACTATATGCCAACATGTTGGAAAATCTAGAAGAAATAGATAAATTCCAAGACACATACAACCAAAGTGAATTATGAAAAAACAGGAAATCTGAACAGACCAAAAATGAGCCAAAATACTGAATCAGTAATAAAAGGTCTCCGAACAAAGAAAAGCCCAGGATCTGACAGCTTGACCACTGAATTGTACCAAACATTAAAAAGAACTAATATCAATCCTTTTCAAGCAACTGAACAGCCAGTATGGAAAACAATATGGATTTTCCTCAAAACGTTAAAAGTGGAACTACCGGGAGGAGGGGACAGGTATTTGTATACACAAGGAGTGCAATGCGCACTACCCGAAGGATGGACATATTTGAAACACGGACTTCGGTGGTGGGGGGAACCAAGGGCAACACACGTAACCTAAACATCTGTACACCCATAATTTGCTGAAATAAAAAAAAGTAGAACTACCATATGATCCAGAATCCCAGTACTGGGAAATAAAATCAGTATGTTGAAGAGATACCTGTACTCCCATGTTTACTGCAGCACTAGTCTCAACACCTCAGATATGCCCAACAGCAGAGGAACAGATAAAGAAGAATATGTGATGTATGTATACATAGTGCACATATACACACACAATGGAAAGAAAATCCTGTCGTTTGTGACAACATAAATGAACTTGGAGAAATCTAAATATGGCTTTGGTCGGACTCCACAGTTTTGATATTTGTGCTCTCGTTTTCTTCGTATTCTAAATGTCTGTAATTTCAGTTTCCATTTCTGATTTTTTCTTTAACTCAATAGATTTCTGAAAGAGTTCAATATTCAAGTGTTTAATGGTTTGGTAATATTTTTGTTACCTATTATTCATTCATTGACAGTTTTATTGAATTATGGCCAGTAAATGGGGCCCATGCAATTTTTACCTTTTGGAATTAATGTTTCCTTTTTCTGGTCTGATCACATACTGATTAATTTTTTTAAATGTTTCATGAATGTTATTTTTCACTTAGTGGGTAGCAAATTCCATAAGTATTTCACATAAATCAAAATTTTAACTATAAAAAAAGAAATAAGTAAGACACTACTATCCTACAAGAAAGGAGAACAACCAACCATGTATATAACAGCCTGAGAAGGGCATCTTCTAAGAGATGAAGGCTTTGGTCCTAGGGCCACAGGAACTGAATTCTGCCAACAGCCTGAACGTACTTGGAAGAAGACTGCGAGGTCCAGATGACAA
>NW_012150964.1:583219-584185 GCF_000956105.1 Propithecus coquereli
GAGAATTGCAATTAGTTTTCCCTCCTTATTTTGTTTTATATGTTTGTGTGTGTGTAATATTTTTGTGTTCTTCCCTCTTTTATTCCCTTGTCACATCACACTTGTGTAGACTTTATATCATAATATTTCAGTATTGTTAATTTTACATCAAAGTATTTAAATTATGGGATATCAGGGAAAAAGTAAGGGGTTAGTGTGTCTTTGGCCATACACAGGATAGTTCTGTTATGCTAGGAGAAATCATGACTTTTTCACTGTCTTCACTTGGAGATTAAGTATGATTTAAGAAGATGAGTGTGGGAGCAAAGTTAACAATAGGTGAACTTGTGACAGTTAATTTTATGTGTCACCTTGACTAGGCCATGGTGTGCCCAGATATTTGATCAATCATTATTCTGTCTGTTTCTGAGAGGGTGATTTTGATGAGTTTAACATTTAAATTGACAGACTGAATAAAGAAGATTGCCCTCCCTAATGTGGGTGGACCTCATCCAGTCAGTTAAAAACATGAATAGAACAAAAAGTAAGGCCTTCCCTCAAACTAAGAGTAATTTCTCCTGCCTGACTGCCTTTAAGCTGAGACATAGTTTTTTCTTGTCTTTATACTCAAAGTGGAGCGTTAGGTTTTCCTGGGTCTCGGGCTTAATGGCCTTCAGAATGGAACTATAGCATCAGCTCTCCTGGATTTTAGGACTTTGGACTCACACTGGAACTACACTGACTGCTCTCATGGGCCTCCAGCTTGCCAACTGCAGGTCTGGGGACTTTCAGAAACCCTATATCTGTATATCACATTTGTTGATATATAGATATAGATAGGTATATAGATAGATATAGATATAGAACTCCTATCGAGTCTGAATCTCTGGAGTACCTGACTACTAGTACAGAAATATACCCATAAATAAATTTTGTTTAACACAGCATTTAATCAATAGTAGTCTTAAACTATTGCTTTATCTTACA
>NW_012150964.1:584341-588446 GCF_000956105.1 Propithecus coquereli
TGTGTGATGTATGGATCACACAAAAAGTTCACCTAACTGCCATAACCAGAGACATTCCAGCAAAAACCAGGATGAGAAAACAAGATGATGAAACAGGACTTCATATCATAATGATACTCCTACCCCTCATAATGGTCTATTTTACCACTTGGCAGGACAATGGACATATGGTTTATTTAATTGGTTACCATTAAGGCTAAATTCCTGGCTCAAAACTATTGTACAAACTGGGATTCCATAGTACTATTAATTGTACTTTGTAATTTCACTTTATAAACTTTGCTACTTGTTACATTTTTACAGAAGTACAACTTCTAACAAAATAATGTTGGCCCCACATTTTGACATATTAACAAAAGATGATGAAGTAGACAAAATTAAACTTAATAAGGGACTATAGCTAGAGTTAACTTGAGAGGCACTCTCTTCAAACCCCCCTTGATGTTCAAATGTGGCTAAAAGGGTTTCAGCACTGACTCCTAGCTGCCATTCACTCTCTCCAATTGGAGATTTGAGTAAAGACGGATCCATTCTAGCAGAGACATATCAAAACCTAACTGCATGATAATTGAGCAGTGATTTTTTTAAAAATCTTAATTAAAAAGGGGAAATGTGAAAAGTCCTCAGAATAAAAATAGTCACTTGTGGTAGAAATAAATAAAAACAACTCTGACAAATAGAGCCAGGGAGGTCTATGAAGAGACTCCTGCATAAATTCCTGATAACAAAAAACTGTTGCAAAAGACTGCAAAACCCACAACTTTGCACAAAGACCACTGTAACTTCACACTAGAAAATACTCCTGCACTGATATCCGCCCAGCAAATGCCTTTTCAACCTTGGATTAGCATCACTCTTGTTATTGATCCTTGTATCCTAATACAAAATGTGTATTATTTATTGCAATTTCAGTGATCCTGACAGTAATTAACATACATGTGGGAAGAGTTGGTAGGGTATCACTATAGTCAATTTTATGTGTCAACATTACTTGGCTACGGGATTCTAGGATATTCGGACAAATGTTATTTTGTGTATCTCCGTGAAGGTGGTTTTTAACACTTCAATATTTAAATTGATAGACTAAATAAAGAAAATTGTCCTTCCTAATGCAGTGGGCCTCCTCTAGTCAGTTCAAAGCCTGAATAGAACATAAAAGGTGGCCCTCCTCTGAATATGAGGAAATTCTTCCCACCTGACTGCCTTCAAGATGGAACACAAGTTTCTCCCTGCCTTCATATTTAACTGAAACATCAGGTCTACCTTGGTCTCAAGTTTACCAAGCTTTGGGCTGGAACTAACAGCATCAGCTTTCCTGGTTCTCAGGCCTTTGGACTTTAACTGCAGCTACACCATCGCCTCTCCTTACTGCAGACTGCTGACTGTGTATCTTGGGACTTAGTCTCCATTATCTCATGAACCAATTCCTTCTAATAAATCATATGTATAAACACACAAACACATGTATATGTATATGTATATATGTGTAAATATTTCAATCTTATTTGTTCTGTTTCTCTAGAGAAACTTAACTAATAAGATTTTGAAAAGAAGAGTGGTTCTAGAGGAATAAAATTTTATGAATGAGTTTTCTGTATGAGTTCTTGGGTTTCTGGAATTGGTTCTCTAATGTAGTTGGATTTAAAGATGCTAATGACTCTATTTCCAGTAGTAAAGAAAGGACGTGATAGTCCATGGCACAAGCTGGCAATAGAGATACACAAAATAACTGCATTGGATACTCCTAATTAACCACTTATAAGAAGCAAGGAGCTGGGTGACTGTGTATATGATACTTTAGGGCACTTTGGAACAGTTATGAATATGATATTGGCTGGTTGCTCCTAAAGTTGCCAGACAAAGGGTAAAAAGAAAAGGATGAGCTCAGGGATTTGAATTCTCAGATTAATACTGCACAAATAACCCAAAAGCATCTATCTGTTCCTTGAAGGAGATTGTTATCTCCTAAAGCTGCAAGGCTGAGTCTACTGATAATCAGTTGCATAATCTCATCCTACAATTGGCTGAATTACAGTGCAAGCTGAACTCTAAGCCTTGGAGGTGTCTACTGTTAAAGTGAGGGCATTGATTTGGAAAGACTGGGATCCTGAAGTTTGGGGGGAAATATGTGGGAAGAGTGTGATGAAGCTCGGAACATCAAGCCCCTAAATTCTGATGAGTCTTCTTTGTTAGTGGAAGCAGCCTCTCCATCCCCAGTTTAAGCAACACCCCCCACACCAGCCCCACAATGGAAGCAGCTTCTCCACTCACCCCGTCAAAGGGGATTAACAGTACTTGACAGAGAAATTGCAATGGCTTCCCCTGAGGCAGTCGCCATGCAAGACAGTGCTGATTCTCCAAAGGACCCACACTACAACATCTCTCTGTTTCTAGACCTATAACTGCACTCAAATTCCAGCAGGTCCTTGAATGAGAAAGACCAATTGTGGTCTTGGAGAGGTATAGAGGTATAGTATGAACTCCTTGAGTTTTCTAATTTATACAGACAGGAATCTGAGGAACCTGTGTGGGAATGAATATTAAGAGTATGGGATAATGGTGTAAAGAATACAAACTTGGATCGTGTCAACTTTACTGACGTGAGCTTACCATGCAGAGTTCTACAGTTAAGGTTGCAGTTTAGATAGTCAGAAAGGGCTCTAATTGTTTGCCTGGTGAATTAAAATGTGGACCAAAAGATGCTCCACTGTAAGTGAGTTAGAGATGCCTTATTAGAGCAGAGGAAGATATTTAATAACCAAGCAGATAGGATGACCTATTGTATACCAGTCACCTCTTTCCCCAGCCCTGCCCCCATTGTGGCCTATTGGGCTCATGAACAAAGTGGCCATGGTGCAGGGATAGAGGTTATGCATGGGCTCCGCAATGTGGACTTCCACACCAAGGACCTGGTTACTGCCACTGCTGAGTGCCCAATCTGCCAGCAGCAGACACCAACAATTAATACTTGATAGTTGATTAGTCATCAACCTGGTTGCAGGTTGATTACGTCGAACTACTTCCATCATGAAGAGGCAGCATCTTGTTCTTACTGATAGATACTCTGGATATTTACCTTCTTTGCATGCAATGATTTTGCCCAAACTACTATCTGTGGACTTACAGAACATCTTATCCACTGTCATGACACTCTAAAGAGCATTGCTTCTGATCAAGGAACTCATTTCACAGCAAATGTAGCATGGCAATGGGCCCATGCTCACAGGATTCACTGATCACACCATGTCCCTCACCATTCTGAAGCAGCTGATTTTGTATTAATAGAACAGTGCAATGGCCTTTTGAAGGCTCAATTATAGGCCATCTACATGGCAATACCTTACAGGGCTGGGACAAGAGTCTCCATAAGGTGGTATATGCTTTGAATCAGCATCCAATGTATGATGCTATTTCTCCCATTGCCTGATCCATAAATCAAGGGATGGAAATAGGAGTAACAGTACTCACTGCTACCCTTAGTTATGCACTAACGTGATTTTTCTTCCTTTTCCTTTACCTTATTCTTTGCTGGCCTAGAGGTCATAGTTCCAGAGGTAGGAATGCTTCCACCAGGAGACATACTCATTCAGCTAGAACTTAAGACTGACACCCATTCATTCTGGGCTTCTTATGACTCTGAATCAAAAGGAAAAAAAAAGTTTTACTGTGCTGGCTGGGGTGATTGATCCTGACTTAATCCTGAGAAAATTGAACTATTACTCCACAATGGAGATAAGGAAGAATAGGTTTGGAATGCAAGAGATATATTAGGGCATCTTTTAGTACTACCCTGCCCTGTGATCATCGTGGTCAATGTGATCATGGGTCAAACTAAAACAACCCAATCCAAGCAGGACTATTCCTGACCCACACCCTTCAGAAATTAAGGTTTGTGTCATTCCACTAGGTAAAAAACCTAGCACTTGCTGAAAGAAAAGGGAATAGGGAAAAGACAGGGCAAGAAAGTAATTATAAATACCAACTATAACCATGTGACCAGTTACAGAAACGAGAATTGCAATTAGTTTTCCCTCCTTATTTTGTTTTATATGTTTGTGTGTGTGTAATATTTTTGTGTTCTTCCCTCTTTTATTCCCTTGTCACA
>NW_012150964.1:592291-593623 GCF_000956105.1 Propithecus coquereli
CCTAACAGAAATTACAACCAGGACCTTTCATTTTCAATGTACTTTCCATTGTGATGGTGTCTTTCCTTAAGTATCATTTCTGACATACTTCCTCCCTACCTAATTAGATCTGTTAAATGATATTTAAATGTTATCTGCAGAAACCAGCTCAAGCAGTATGTATCTGACCTCTCTTATGATCAGTCTTCTCAGTGAGTCCCAACTGTTAGGTCCTGTTAACTACCTGAAAGCCACCTAAACCATAATTCAATTCTGGATTGTTAAATTCCATGGAAATTTCAAAAAAAGACACAGAGATTAGAGGCAATGCCTTTTCTCAATGCATGCTTTCTCCACGCAAAAATATTTATCAGTTAGTAGAATATGTATGTGAAACTTCAGGTTTTATTAATTGCATTGACCTAGATCAGCTGGAGAAACAACAGGTTCAAATACCCCAGAAGTTCTCAAATTTACATGACTTGGACAAACATGTTTACACAAACCCAAGAACCTCTCCTTTATTAGTTAACATGCCTGAATACATTTCAGTTGGTCTGCTCCTCTTTTTGTATATGATTCTTCCATTTTGCTTAGTATATATTTGTCAAAATTATGCTTCTACATTCACCATTTCTGTGTTATAGATAGCTGGTTGGGCAACAACTTCCAGTCTCTCCTTCTTTCATAATAAGGACATCCTTAACTTTTAAGTAGGCACAAGACCAGCTGTAATAATGCAAACTTACAGCCCTCACATTCTGATTCTACCATGATTAAAGTATTTGACAAGTTTGGTGATTGGATACGTATTGCAACAAAACAACAGGAAAGAAATGTTGTGTCTTGTTTTCCAAACAGCAAGGTAGATGATCATAATGAAAAACAGACACACATGAGAGCAGACAATTATGCTAATAATATTATGTCTTAGTTCTTTCACGAGCAAGTAGCAATAGAACCGTTATAATTTACATGTTTGTGGTGACTATTAAATATCAAAAAAATTCCTAGCACAAATACTGGCACAGGATGTGAACTCGGTAATTCATCTTGTTTTCCATTTTGAGAGAATAGTTTGTATATTCTCATTGTATATCTCTGGTGTTAAGTGATATCTCATTGCAGATTTGATTTGCATTTCCCTGATGATTAGAGATGTTGAGCATTTTTTCATACATTTGTTGTATGAAAAGTTTTATTTTGTTGAAAAGTTTTAATTCATGTTCTTTTTCCACTTTTTAATGGGGTTGTTTGATTTTTTCTTGATGATTTTCCTGAGTTCTGTATAGATTCTAATTATCAGCCCTTTATCGGATATGTAGCATGCAAATATTTTCTCCCATTCTGTAG
>NW_012150964.1:593673-594098 GCF_000956105.1 Propithecus coquereli
GAAAATTTTAAATTTATTATTCAAATTAATCAATGTCAAGCTTGTATTTGATATATATACTTTTCTACAGAATATATTACTAGCTATTTATCATCAACTTCTTTTGACTCTTAATAATTTCTTAATAGCAGCCAAAGCAACATCACTATCATTGTCACAACCAACGCTGTTAAGGTCTGACCACCTGATCTTGGACTTCCAGCCTCTGGAACTTTAGTAATAAATTTGTTTTTATAAGCCACCCTGTCTATGGTACTTTTTATAGCAGGCCAACTGACTAAGACAAACATCAATGACAAAATTTTAGTTTAGCATAAGCACAGAAATGCCTATCCATCTAGATTGATAGATATTGATATAGATGTATATGCAATGTGTGTGTATATATACACATATATGTCTATATGTATATGTCGTAGGCAAAT
>NW_012150964.1:596322-596561 GCF_000956105.1 Propithecus coquereli
TGCTGTGATTGCCTTTGGGCAATTCTTTGCCTAGGCCAATGTCTATTAGAGTTTTTGCAACATTTTCTTTAGAATTCTTATAGCTTCATGCCTTAGATTTAAGTCTGTTATCCACCATAATTTGATTTTTGTAAGAGGTGAAACGTATAGATACTGTTTCAGTCTTCTACTTGTGGCTATCCAATTTTCCCAGCACCATTTATTCAATAAGGATTCTTTTGCCCAGTGTATGTTTTTGT
>NW_012150964.1:596611-597066 GCF_000956105.1 Propithecus coquereli
AACAAATGTCTGAAATCAAGTTAGGGTAGTATACATGAAAACATAAGAGTTTTTCAGCATTAAAGAATCATTACAAAAATTAGAAATAGAAAGATGTGATTCCCGACAAGAAAAATAATACAAAGAATACCCGGAGGCCACTTGTTGATACACATCACATGCAACACACACACATGCACACACACACACATGCACACATGCACACAGAAATTTGGAAGCTTTACAAAAAACTATTATATTTTATTAGAGAAATTTTAAATTAACAGCAAAATCAAGCAGATGATACAGAGATTCCCACATAACCCTTACCCCTTATGTGCATAGCCTTCCTCATTATCAACTCCCCCACTGCAGTGGTATATTTGCTACAAATGATGAGCCAACATTGGTATTAATATGTTATTATCACCCTAAGTCCATGGTTTACATTAAGGTTCACTCTTGTAGTTTTAAAT
>NW_012150965.1:0-318 GCF_000956105.1 Propithecus coquereli
GAAGATAAAAATAAATCCTATTGGAAATCTAATTGAGATCTTCCCTTGGTGACATTTTGATTTAGAGTTTTTGATAAAGTCTTAACACATGTCCCTGAAAATCCAGAGGTTAGCAAATCTAAAAATGTCTTCATATTATGTTTCCCCAGTTATTATTACATGATAGTAAGCTATTTTTCCAAATAGGATTTTTTTTTTCTTTAAAGTCTCTCTCTGTCACCCAGGTTGGAGTGCAGTGGCCCAATCATAGCTCACTGTAACCTTGAATTCCTGGACTCACGCAATCTTCCTGCGTTAGCCTCCTGATCAGCTAGGGCT
>NW_012150965.1:3183-4513 GCF_000956105.1 Propithecus coquereli
GAATCTTTAATAATTATTTTATGTATCTAAAAAGTCAGGTATATATCTATACCTGACACATAGATAACTTATTAAATAAAATCTTTAATTTTTTCGTACCTTTGATCTTGATACATTAAATTAAATATGTTTTGGGATTTGTGTACCTGTAGATTACAAATTCAGAAAGCAGCTTTTAGGAGATCTTATCTAGGATGTTTCTTTTCAGTCACCTTCAATTAAAATTTTTTTTTCCTTTATTACAGTAATGCTCAGTTTAAACTGAAATATACAAAGATAAAAACATAGGCCATCAGTGTGAAATAACTGAAGTTAAAAACCTGGTATGGTAACTAAGGTCTTTACCTCTTCAATTGCCTATAAGAGGGCTTCTTTCCTTTCTTTTCCTTTTCCTTTCCTTTCCCCTTTCCTTTCCTTCTTTTCTTTTTCCACACATGGATCAGGAACACTATAAGGGCTTTTAAAACCCTGTGTGATCTGCTTACCCACAGCGCTCCTTACCCTCTCTGACCTTACTTTTTAATTATTCTTTCTCTTGCTTACTTTGCTTCCCTTTGTACTGACCGTCCTCCTTTTGCTCTTGCTGTTAGTGTTTTCTACCATAACGTCTCTCAGATGTCTTCATGGTTTAGTCTCCTTTCCACAAGCACTTTTTCTACTCTTCCTCCCTGATACATTTTTCACTTTATAACATTCTAAATATTATATTTTACTTAGTTATCTTATTTGTCTCTCCCCACCACTAGAATGTATGCACCACAAAGTAGTGCCTAGCATATAGTAGGGACTCAATAAATATTTGCTGAATGAATAAATATTCACGTATATTGTGATGGTGTCCTTTTTAAAAAACAGAACCATGCAACCATAATACTCTAAAACTTACTTTTCCCTCTCTCAGTAACTGATGGATATTGTCATTTGATAGTGATTTTTGATAATTGCAGAATATTCCATAGTAAGTTTATT
Source organism: Propithecus coquereli (assembly GCF_000956105.1). Taxonomy (NCBI): domain Eukaryota; kingdom Metazoa; phylum Chordata; class Mammalia; order Primates; family Indriidae; genus Propithecus; species Propithecus coquereli. The sequence continues at coordinate 4,153 of NW_012150965.1, forward strand.
TCCAGTTTTTTGTCACTAAAAATAATGTTGTAATAAACATCCTTATACACATTTCCTTTTATTTTGTTGCTTTTATTTTTATGCAATAAACAATTCATAAGTTTTAAATTGTGCACCATTCTGAGTAGCGTGATGAAATTTTGTACCATCCTGCTCTGTCATGCCCAGGACATGAATCCTGCCTTTGTACAGCGTATCCAGACTGTTTACACTTTCCCCAGTTAATCACTTAGCGGCCCTCTCAGTTATCAGATTGACTGTCCTGATATCTCAGTGCTTGTGTTCAGGTAACCCTTATTTTGCCTAATAATGGCCCCAAAGCCATTAGAGTACTGATCCTGGCATTGTTTTAATTGTTCTC
>NW_012150965.1:7628-8262 GCF_000956105.1 Propithecus coquereli
CAGCTTCTCACTTCTGTCTGCCTCCAATTCCCTACATCCATTAAATGGGTTAATGTAGCAAATTCACTTAGACCAGTGCCTGGCATATATTAAACCCTGTACATATTAACTGTATCGATATCATGATCATCATCACCTTTTATTTAGCTTTTTGGCAGTCTTTGTATCTGAGCCTTCTCTTCCATCCTCTTCCTCTGAGTTTTCAGTTCTCACCTGAAGGAATTGACAATAGGATTCTTAACAGTCTTCCTGTATAAATATCTTTGTAATTCTGTCATCTTTTGTCTTCAGTCTATTCCTTATCTGCTCCAATGTAACTTTCCCATCTTCCCATATTTTTGTAACACACAGGTGGCATTGCCTTACTTTCTCCTCAAAAACCTTCAGTGCCTCTTTGACTACATGGGAAATTCCAAACATTCAGGTCCTCTTAGGTTACTTCTTTAGGCTCATCTTTCACTATGGTTCTCTATTGCTCACATATCCCATTCACTTGCATATGTCCAAATTTGCAGTATTTCTTTAATCTGGACTATCTTTCCCCAGGTCCTTAAATTCTCATCCTATAAAACTCAACTCTCAAATGTCACTTTGTTTCCTGAGCCCTCAGTTAGAATAACCAGTTAGGTTAGTG
>NW_012150965.1:13443-14466 GCF_000956105.1 Propithecus coquereli
TACTGTTAAGGTGGCAAAACTGTCAGTAGTTTAGGTGCATAGTTTGATTAATTGTACTGTTGCTTATTTGAGATGTAAAAACTATTGATGCAAAATTGGATGTTTCATATTTAATGACCTAATATTAGGTATTTTCTCTCTCTCTCTCTCTCTCTCTCTCTCTCACACACACACACACACACACACACACACACACACACTTTCTCTACATATGTTTCCATAAACACACACAAACATAGTTATGACTTTTTTCCTTTGGTGACCTCATTTAATTCATTAGTTTCAACTAACACCAGCAAGCTTATGGTGCTTCTTAAATCTGTCTCTGTGGATCCACATTTGTCTAATTCTGCTGTGTTTTAGAGCTCTGTGCCTTGCAAAATTGGAGTCCTTTGTAGCCATAGCCTGGATTCTCCCCCAAGAAAGGTATATTTTCCCTGGGACCTTTGAATTTGTGCCCCACTCTGTAGTGAGCCCAAATGGTTATTAAAATCTACCAGATTACTGAAACACCAGCATAAAAATGTCAAAATTTAGGACGGGTAGAGTGGCTCACACCTGTAATCCCAGCACTTTGGGAAGTGGAGGCAGGAGGATCTCTTGAGGCCAGGAGTTCAAGACCAGCCTGGTCAACAGCGAGATCCCCATCTCAAGAAAAATAAAAAAATAAGCTGGGCATGGTGGCATGCACATGTAGTCCTAGCTACTTGGGTGGCTGAGGTAGGAGGATCATTTGAGCCCAAGAAGTTTGAGGCTGCAGTGAGCTAGCACCGCTGCACTACAGCCTAGGCGAGAGAATGAGACTCTGTCTCTGAAGAAGGGGGAAAAAAGAAAGTCAAAAGATTTAGAAAAATAGTAAATACTTAGCTCTCAGGGCTAAAGTCTAAAAGTGTGGTAGCCTAGGCTCAAGTTATTGTTGCCAAAGGGCCATCCCCCAATGACAACTTATTAATAAACCTTAAGGAACTTGCATATCTAAGACCCATCTATACCCACTAAGATCTACCCAGAGCCCACTACCCC
>NW_012150966.1:0-414 GCF_000956105.1 Propithecus coquereli
CAAAAACACAGCCTGGATTTGGTACAGAGGAACTGGTCACTTGGTCCTTATAGAATAGAAAACTGCAAAATGATTAGAAGTTCATCCCCCTGTGTTCATCCCCCTGTGCATCGTTTTTAACTAGTCACTAAAGGGACACAAAGGAAATACAAAGGCAAGACTATCGTCTTGTTATTCAAACCCAAACACAGATAGAAGCAATACAAAGAAAATGGAGTAGACTAATGGAGGTTGAAGGCAGAGGTTTTAGAGAGAAAAAAGGAGAAAGAAGAGTACCTCTGGCTAAAATCCCTGGACCTACATTAGTTAAAGGAGAAAGTTTAGTGGTTTTAGGGTCAGGAAATTTGAACTATATTCTCTATCTGGTAAATCAGTTGCCAATCTTGTGACTTTTTTTTTTTTCCTTTTTTTTTT
>NW_012150966.1:2060-2464 GCF_000956105.1 Propithecus coquereli
AAAAAGCTTTCACATGTATTAACTCACAGAAGTTTTAAAACCCCTTTTTAAAACTATAGAGAACTGATTTATGAACCCACATAAAATAATTAGTTTCATTAATTTATAGTCACAATTCATTTTCAACCAAAAAACAGTATTACCCAGCATGAACACCAACATTACCCGTGACTTGGCTCTGAACAAGATTCTAAAAATAGAAAGCTTAGCTGTAACCAAAAATGTAATCTAACTTCAAAGGACAAGGATTTACTAGCACGTAAAATATTCAGAGGAATAAAACACAAACCATAAAGAAAATTCCAGAATAAAAGATTCATAAATGTTTTAAACACCAGCCAAAATGTGATAAGTGTGTAGTTTTAGAGCCATACTTCTATGATGGAGAATGTATTTACACATCA
>NW_012150966.1:12444-12897 GCF_000956105.1 Propithecus coquereli
TCTGTCATCTGGGTTCACTGCAACCTCAAACTCCTGGGACTCAAGTGATTCTCTTGCCTCAGCCTCCTGAGTAGCTGGGACTACAGGTGCACACCACCATGCTCAGCTAATTTTTTCTATTTTTAGTAGAGACAGGGCCTTGCTCTTGCTCAGGCTAGTCTCCAACTCCTGACTTCAAGTGATCTTCCCACCACAGCCTCCCAGAGTAGTAGGATTACAGGCATGAGCCATTGCACCCAGCCACAACCTTGTGACTTTAGATAAGTTACTTATTTCTCCTTTCTGCATCTCAGTTTCCTCATTTAACAACTCTCCTAAGCTATTTTACTATAGACCCAAGATCTGATTATGGAAAAGAATTTAATCTACAGATTAAGTAGTAGACACCACCAAAGGAACAATTACTAAAGAAACTAATTTAGTAGTTTAAAAGATATTTTTAAACATATCCGT
>NW_012150966.1:18374-19322 GCF_000956105.1 Propithecus coquereli
TGTTATCAGTTCTGAAAGCAGAGCTTCAGGGCATCTATTATATACAAGGAAAGTCTGCCCTTGATGTTATGAGCTGAATTGTGTTCTCTCAAAATCCACAGGTCGAAGCCCTAAGCCCCACAACCTCAGAGTGCGACTGTATTTGGAGACAGGGCCTTTAAAGAGGTGATTAAGTTAAAGTGACACCTTTACAGTGGGCCATAATCCAATCTGAGTGGAATCCTTATAAGAAGAAGAAATTTGGAAACAGAGAGAAGGGCATGTGAGGACATCAGGAGAAGAAGGTGGTCCTCTGCAAGCCAAGGAAAGAGGCCTCAGGAGAGGCTGGGCGAGGTGGCTCATGCCTGTAATCCTAGCACTCTGGGAGGCCGAGGCAGGCAGATTGTTTGAGCTTAGGAGTTTGAGACCAGCCTGAGCAAGAGTGAGATCTCGTCTCCACTAAAACATAGAAAGAAAGGATATGGACACCTAAAAATATATAGAAAAAATTAGCCGGGCATGGTGGCGCATGCCTGTAGTCCCAGCTACTGGGGAGGCTGAGGCAGGAGGATCCCTTGAGCCCAGGAGTCGGAGGTTGCTGTGAGCTAGGCTGACGCCACAGCATTCACTCTAGCCCGGGCAACAAAGCCAGACTCTGTCTCAAACAAACAAACAAACAAAAGGCCTCAGGACAGGCCCAAACTGCTGACAGCTCCAGCTTTTAGAACCTTGAGAAAATACATTTCTGTTGTTTAAGCTACACAGCCTGTGGTCCGTTGTTACGGTAGCCCTAGAAAACTAATATACGTGGTAAATAGATCATGATAAAGAAACTCTGATATGCGTGTACGTGTTCTTTCAAGATGGTAACAATGATAGCCATAGTTAACATTTATTGAGAGCTTACTATGTACCAGGAAATATTCTAAGGGTTTAACATGTACTCATCCCTCTAATTCTCACCGCCAT
>NW_012150967.1:0-609 GCF_000956105.1 Propithecus coquereli
CACAGCATCTGAGGCAACAGTCTCATTCCTGCTCCGAATCTTAATAGTAAACAGTCTCATTCCTGCTCCGAATCTTAATAGTAAACTGAAGTCAAATAAATCTTTAAATCTATTAGTCTAATTTTAAAATATGATCTGTACAATGAAATCTTTTGAATAAAATGTCACAGATTCTTTGCAATGTACCCACACTTAGCAGACATGGTTTTTCAACACAAGTTCCGTGTTCAAGTTAAAGCTTTCGTCGCCCTCTTAGCGCAGCTGGCAGTGCGTCAGTCTCATAATCTGAAGGTCCTGAGTTCGAACCTCAGAGAGGGCAGGCTTTTTGAAGGTCTCACCCTACACACAAATCAAATGTCCCCCAGACCAAATATCGGAACACAAACGCTGTGCCTTACCTGACAGTACGAAAAAAGACTTTAGTTTCACATAGAATTCTAAGCAAATGGATATTCATTTCTAATTGCTGTGCTTAATGTAGAAGACGTGCCCCCCTCCGGGAATTATAACACATGTTTTATGAAACCTTTCCTAAATTGTTCTGGTTCTCAATGATATATTCAAATATTTGATGTTTTGAAATTATTGCCTATACTTTAATATATTTTT
>NW_012150967.1:2909-3421 GCF_000956105.1 Propithecus coquereli
TTGCTGCTGTGATTGCTTTGGGGGTCTTCTTCATAAATTCTTTGCCTGGTCCGATGTCTAAAGAGTTTAAAGAAGGGATGCAAGAGATTAGAGTGTTTCAGAGAGAAATATAAACAAGTGGCTTATGAAAAGGACCTGTGTTGAAACAAAGGTCAGGTGGATGCAACCCGAATTTGAAAGAGAAAAATGGTATGATACAATCCTGGAGAGAAAACAAAACAAAACAAACAAACAAACAAACCAAAAACTAGAAAAGAGACATCTTTGAAAACTGTGAGAAAGACTTACATTTTTGGTACTCTCAGTCCTTAAATTGACTCAAACTGACATGATAAAATGAAGACACCCTACTATTCCCCTGTACGCAAATTCCAAGAGTTGTTGAAACCACCAGATGATGTTGGGCCACAGACAAAAACTACTAGATATCCAAGGAGAACAACTATTCATAAAAAATAGCAAAATAAAATTTCTATTTTATCTGATATCATCAGTAATACATATTTAACAAA
>NW_012150967.1:6201-6556 GCF_000956105.1 Propithecus coquereli
TAGGCATTTCATGCATATACATATATATGTATGTGTTTTACTCTTGGATAGTGAATGGATTATATGAGTCATATAAGAATAGTGGTTTTTTTTTTTCTTTCATAACAGGTGGGAAATAAAAAATTGAGGAAAGAGTGACAATGTCATATCAATGTGAAATTGACAAAAAATAAAAAGACTATTGTCTGATTCTATCTGTATTTAAAAAGACAAACAGAATGAACTCTGTCCATGTAGAAACACCTGGCCACTATAAGGAGAAAAATTAAGATATTTTTAATAACTGATCTTAGTGGATCTCAATCTAAGCACATTAGAGTCTTATTCTTTCTAATCTCACTTTCTTTATTTGTAA
>NW_012150967.1:6606-6920 GCF_000956105.1 Propithecus coquereli
GCAGCCATGCTTCTGCTGGTATAGTCCTTTCTATTTTCTGGCTTTTGTTGAGATGGTTGATTAAGTCCTTACACAATCCTCCGCATACAAATGTATGTGTATGGAGTGGAACAGTTTTCTGTGTAGCCTTTAAAGCTTGAGCCATAGACCGCACAGGTTCCCTTCTGCATTTCAATCACTGTTAGTCTAGATGAGAGAAAATTATAAATTATATTTATGACGTGTATGGAGTGGAACAGTTTTCTGTGTAGCCTTTAAAGTTTGAGCCATAGACCGCACAGGTTCCCTTCTGCATTTCAATCAGTGTTAGTCTA
>NW_012150968.1:0-416 GCF_000956105.1 Propithecus coquereli
AGCCCAAGAAACTTTATTCACTTCTGAGAGGAAGGAAAGTAGCTAACTTGAATTACCAAAGTAGGTGGGAGACCACGGCTACAGTTAGAGGGAGAGGGGCAGGAATTGCAAAGTTGGTCTCAGACAAGGCAGGAGCTGGACGGCTGGAGCAGAAAACACTGAATCCACGAACTAAGGGCAAAAAGGTGGATATGAGCTCAGAAAAACACCCTCCCCAAGGTGACACAATTGGCCCAGGAAAGCCCAGAGGAGACCCTTCCGCATTCTGTCAGTAGATCATACCATCTTACTTAAATAACGCTTTCCCAATAAAGAGTCCCTTTTTTTTTTATTATTCTAGAAAAAGTTGAAAGTCAGATTTCAATGAGAATTTCTTCATGACTAAGGACAACTGCCCTCCTCTGTCATAAACAGAA
>NW_012150968.1:5706-6738 GCF_000956105.1 Propithecus coquereli
TTAATTTTTTTTTTACCCAAACAACTGGAAGTATATGTGGTAGAACAGAGAACTAAAGAGGAAGCACAAAAGAACAATAGAGAGAAAGAGAGAAATCCAATGTCTTTGACAACTCTCATTTTTAAATGGAAGAATGAAAAAGCTCATATAAAAAGTGGTCTCACTAAGTGCAGTAAAACCATGTTTGGCCTCTCATTTGGAAGTTTGTTCAATGTTACACATATGTTTCACAAAATTTAAAAATTCCCCTTATGATTTTTAGGGCATGCATTTGGACATCCAGGAGTATTTCTGGAATTAAGACTGTAGGTTTTATAATTAACTGACTAGACTACAAATCTCCTCCTTATAATCTAGACTCTGCTCTATGTAAACTGGGCTCCTAATTCACAGGGTCCCTTAATCAGGACACAAGTCTCAAGTCCTGACCGTCGAACTCCAGAAGCTATTGGCCTAATTATTGACCAGGCCACCAAGACTCACGAGCAAATCAGCCGGCCTTCTCTGGAAGGCTGAAAGCTCCATTATCAGTGTCTTCCAACTGTGCTTTGAATATATTATTGATTCGTTTTAGCTGAAGTTCTCCTGCAAGCTTATGAGTGCAATTAAGTGCGTTGCATGGAACACGCTAAATAGCCTAAGAACTTCGTAGGTTGGAGAGGCTTCAGGCACCAGCACGGATGTACTCACTCATAAGCGGGACCAATGACATTAATAGCAACCGCACAACATCCCGTATTTCACAGGAGAAAAGCGTTTCACGTGAGCGGCCGTCTCTTGCTTTGAAAAAAATTCAAACAGTTTTGCAAAAATTCAAACAGATTATTCTCTTACATATTCAGAAATACGGCCTGACACCATTGTCTATTGTACTAGTATGAAAAAAAAAGCACACACCAATTAAATCCTTACTATTTTTGTTTCTGTTTTAAAACATTTATATTATCTAGTATTTGATGCTCAGCATAGTGCCTCCTTGAGGGTTTTTCCCACAGATTTCTAAATAGTTTAATAATTGCTTTTGCTCCTTTT
>NW_012150968.1:9412-10181 GCF_000956105.1 Propithecus coquereli
TCTTTGACAGTGCCCCAGAGAGCTGCTTTCAAATTATATTTTTTGGCAGTATGAGAAAATCGGATTTTTACCTACTTCTAACATATTATCCATACGATACATATTTATTCCCAAGGTTTGATGGAGGTTATGTTTAATCTACAAAAATCTATGGAAAAACAACAACAAAAAAAGTCTTATATTTAGTTCTCATGTGCCAAATTGGCTGGTCTTCCTTGGGACTTTACGATGAAATTAGCAATTGAGTCATATCTGCCGTGAGGACAACAAAAGCCCAGGTCAGAAACCGGTACCAATAGATTAATATCACTATGTTCTAAGTCGCTGGAAATCATCGTTTCCTGATATGGAAGTAAATGTTTCCCTTTGCATAGTATACAGCAAGGATTCCAAGATTACTTTAGACATTAGTGGCCATTCATGTCCTTCCTCGTGCTTCTCCACGTCACTGTTGCGATTCTGAGCCAGAGGAAACCCCCACCGCTCTCCTCCGGTGCCCGAAACCGGGAGATGGACCAAGTCCCAATTCTCTTCCAGCAATCATTTTCAGATCTCACATTTTTTTCCTCTTCCCTTCTATGGTTATGAGGGATCAGGAGAGAGTTACCTGTTCTGTTCCTATTAACTTTTTTTTTTTTATTTCAGCATATTATGGGGGTACAGATGTTTAGGTTACGTATGTTGCCCTTGCCCCCCCCTCCCCCGCGAAGTCCGAGTTTCAAATATGTCCATCCTTTAGGTGGTGCACATTGCACTCTTTGTGTATGCA
>NW_012150968.1:14801-15666 GCF_000956105.1 Propithecus coquereli
GCAGCTCACACCTGTGATCCCAGAACTCTGGGAGGCCAAGGCAGGAGGATTGCTTGAGGTCAGGAGCTCGAGGCCAGCCTGAGCAAGAGGGAGGAGACGCCGTCTCTACTAAAAATAGAAATATTAGCTGGGTGTCACGGTGAACACCTGTAGTCCCAGCTACTTGGGAGGCTGAGGCAGGAGGATCGCTTAAGCCCGTGAGTTTGAAGCTGCAATGAGCTACAACAATGCCATTGCACTCTGCTCAGGGTGACAGAGTGAGACTCTGTCTCAAAGAAGAAAAAAAAGGAAATTGAGCCTCCCCCTCTCACTTCATTGAAAAAAGAAGAAGAAATGAAAAAGGAGACATTATAACTGATACCACAGAAACACAAAGGATCATGAGACTGCTATGAACAATTATACATCAACAAATTGGATAACCTAGAAAAAATGATACATTCCTAGAATCATACAACCTACCTAGACTGAACCATGAAGAAATAGAAAATTTGGACAGACCAATAGTGAGTAAGGAAATTGAATCAGGGAAAAAACAAAACAAAACCAAAAAAACCCTCCCAACAAAGAAAAGCCCAAGAACTGATGGTTGCACTGGTAAATTCTACCAAACATTTAAAGAAGAATTAATATCAATCTTTCTCAAATGCTTGCAAAGAAATTGAAGATGAGGGAACACAGCCAAACTAGTTGTATGAAGACGGCATTACCCTGATATAAAAGCCAGACGAGAGCACTGTAAGAAAATAAAATTGTAGGCTAAAATCTGATTGACACAGATGCAGAAATCCTCAACACAATACTAGCAGTGATAACAGCTTTAGATCTTTTTATATTAATTTTTTTTTTTTTTGAGACAGAGTCT
>NW_012150969.1:0-1717 GCF_000956105.1 Propithecus coquereli
GTTGTCCGGCTAATTTTTTCTATTTTTTTAGTAGAGACGGGGTCTCGCTCTTGCTCAGGCTGGTCTCGAACTCCTGAGCTCAAAGGATCCGCCCGTCTTGGCCTCCCAGAGTGCTAGGATTACAGGCGTGAGCCACCGCGCACAGCCAATGACCCACTTCTTTATTCCCAACATAAACTGCTTCAAGAAGACTCAATTCTATGCTGCCTATGTCGTTCTGTGATATTTTCCTAAATTCATGTTTAATTTTTACAGAAAAGAGTAAGGCCTTTGAAGACAAACCCCAGGTGGAAGATTTCTTCTGTATACCCCACAGCTCTAGAACAAGTAGGCAGAGAGACCAGTGCTCCGCAAATGCTTGTATATATAATGACATTAATTTGCAAAACAGATAACTTTAAAATACTGTGTCATTAAGGTGTTTCTGATGGGAGCACCAGAACTCATTTGAGACATACCTCCTCACACTGCAGGAATCTTTAAGCTCTTGGAACTGAGTCATATTCTTTTCTGGAAAACTCAACATAGTGTAAGGGTTCAATAAATGTTCACTTGTTAAATAAAGGGAAATTGAATGCAAAAAAGTAAAATAAAAAAAAAACAATGAGAGAGAGAAAGAAAGGAAGAAAGAAAGGAAGGAAGGAAGGAAGGAAGGGAGGGAGGGAGGAAGGGAGGGAGAATGGAAGAGAGAGAGAGAGAAAGTTGATTGATTTAATCCCTGATAGGTTTGTGACAATAGAGTTTCAGGAAAAAGAAAGGCAAATTAGGGAATTTTTAAAAATTCAATATGTGACAATGAAAATATATAAGGGTATATATAAGTCAGAAACATAACGTGCTTGGCAACCATTTGGCACTCAGATGAAAACACTGATTGCCCAGTCGGCTAAATGCACATTAGACACCGTTCAATTAAGAGGCGTTGTCAGACAGCCTGCTTTACTGGAAAAGGTGAATTGGTCAGCTGAATTTTCCTTTCACAGGTCACTGGGAGAAAGGCTGTTCCAATGGTTCCAATGAAGCAGATGCACCTTGGTGTATGAGAGTCTTCTTTGCCTTCAGTCCTTCTTTTCTTGGGTTCCCTTCTTCCAGGAAACGGACTATTACAAATAATTTCTAGGAATGTTGGGCAGCTACGTTGTTTCTTTCAGGTGACAGGTTGTCTTTTAAAAGGTTCTTTCTTTCAGTGAGGTCTGCTGACTCTAAAATAGGAAAAAACCCACTTAGAAACATTGTCCTTACCAGCAAAAAACTGCTGAATTCACTCTGACAGTTTTTCAACCTCTCATCAGCAGATGACAGTGAGAAGCCAATGTTGTTACCACAGAGACTTAGGTATGTTTATCATCCAAGATGTTTCTCTTTAAGACCTTGAGGCAATAAAATGAACTTTTCCTCCCCATCTATCAGCATTCAAGATGAAATGAGAGCCAGAGAAACAAAGTGAGGAGGGAAAGGGAGTTTACTACCTTTACAAGCTGAAATTAGAACCATATTCTAATAAATCTCTTTTATTGCTTATAGTTCATCAGTTTTAATATGGAATGGGATGGGGCCAGTGATGGAATGAAGATAAGCAGAGCTTGTTTAATCCCCAGCGAGTCATGCTTATAAAATACGTGCTATTTGGGGTCATTTATCCGTGACCAAATTATCATCCTTTCTTGTTAGCAGCATTTCTCAATTTCACCTTCAGTTCTTTGAATAAGAGAAGAAA
>NW_012150969.1:2163-2503 GCF_000956105.1 Propithecus coquereli
ATCAATTCTCATCTCTTCTCTCACTGCTTTCCTTATCTTTATTGTTACAGTTAATAGTTTTTCCTGTCTCTCCCAGTAGGCTGTGAGCTCCTCAAGACATGTTTATGTTTCATTAATATTTGTTTTCTCATCCTTTTTAAGTTAGTATCACTATTTTCATTATCATTTATATTTGTTTTTAGTGCTTGACAAAAGTGTTTGTTGGCAGATGGAGGAAAGGAAGGAAGGAAGGAAGGAATAGAGGTTATTTATATCTTGTGTTGTATGCCTCTCGAACATTTTTTGAAAGAGGCAGATTAAACATTTAAGGAAACATAAAACCCTTAGAAAACTATAAACA
>NW_012150969.1:2553-4511 GCF_000956105.1 Propithecus coquereli
CTAGATTGGCAGCACTTTAATCAGCATGACTCTTAAAATTTTGTGATATTTATTTATTTATGGGGTACAATTTGATATTTTGATACAGGTCTATGTTGTATAATGATCCAATCAGAGTAGTGGGTGTACCCATCACTTCATGCATTTATTATTTCTTTGTGGTGAGAACATCCAAAAGCCTTTCTTCCAGCTATTTTGAAATCTACATTATTGTTAACTATAGTCACCCTACTATGCAATAAAACAGCAGAATTTATTCCTTCTATGTAACTATAACTTTGTACCCATTGACAAATCTCTTCTCATTCCCTCTCCCTTCTTCCCTCCCCCTTCTCTGGTATTATGGATTTTCTATGTATTTGATTCCATCCAACTTCATGATATCAAAAGTTACATCCACAATCATTTTTAGACATATTCCACTTCTAAGATTAATTGCTGGTACTTTAGGCACATCAGATGGCTATGGAACCATGTCATTCACATTTCTATCATCGTTTTTTTTTCCATGACCGAACCTTAGTTGCCTCATTTCTAGAATAGAGGCCAGATTTTGGAGGAGGGTAATAAAATTTCATAAGTGAATATCTACCACTATTTGTCATGCCCTAGGTGCTTCATAAATATTACTTACCTGCACATTCGTATTGCATCTGGTTTTAAGTCCATCTCTTATGAATTTGGTTTAATGTTAGCAGACATGCCCCCCAAAAAATGTTGCTTGGAGGCTAGTCACCCAAGGGAATTGATGAAAATTTAAAAATATATCTGTAGAGCCGAGAATTACAGTGATATAATGGAAGTGCACCAAGGTGCCCCCTTTACATGAGGTAAGTCCCAACCTACCTCCCCCATATTTTGTAATGCTGCTAAAAGTCAGCAAGATATTTATGGAGTAATTTCATAGAAGATTTGCATTTTTGTGCCTTCTGTGATTTTACATATGAGAAATCAGAGCAAATGGCTGATTTCTACTTAACCCTAAGGTGTTCAACTCTGAACACAGCAATTGGTTGCTGATTTGTGCAACTGAAAGAGGTGACACTGATAAATTCTAGAAAGAAGACACAGGAACATCTCAGATTACATCATTAATGATTTTAGACAAATCACCTCTAAGTCTCCATTTGTTTTTAAATTCAGCAGGCAAAATGGTACCCACCTTACAGGGTTACTGTGAAGATTGCATAAGATTATGTACTAACAAGTACCTAACATAGGACAGTGGCTTTGCTCTGTCAACAAAGGTTCTGGGTCTCTTATAAGCTGCTTTCCAAGCCTGCCAGCCTGAAAAATTAAGAACTACATTCCTTATAACACTTTGCAGCAAAAATTTGAACATGAGTTGAGTTCCACCAATCAGCCAGAATTGTGCGAGTCTTTAATACAGAAGGAGCTATCAGGATGTGACTGACACAGCCATTTTGCTGGCAAGAATCATGGCAGGGGTGGCAAAATTCTGGATCCAGCACCTATAGTGGTGACTTTCCTGATTCAGCAGCTTCCTGTTCATGGCAGAAGTGGTCTTGCCCTGAAGCCAGAAGCCCTGACAACTGTTGTTCTTACTCCGTGGTTCCTTGAAAGTGGAAGGAGTAGCAGCTCCTTGGTAGGCCAATTCTTTGGTGTGGTGTTGAAGTCATATCTGGAAGCTTAGCCCAAATCTGTTTCCTTAGCCTTGCCAATGATTCCGTGAACTATCTGTGACCATTAACAAATTCATTTTTGCTTAAATTAGCTACAGTGGATTTTGTTTCCTCAATTAAGAACCATGACGAATATAGTAAGCATGAAATATGTTAGTTATATCTGAAGGCATCATGGAAGGCATCCTTTTACGGAATAAAGTTTGCTATAGTGGAAAAATCATGGCTTTAGGGGACATCATATATTAAAATCCAGATGGCTTATGAGTCATGGAACATTAGACAAATTATTTCACTCATCTGAAATTCAGGCTA
>NW_012150969.1:17531-17848 GCF_000956105.1 Propithecus coquereli
AAATATAAAAACATTTTGTGTCAAAACTTTCATAATAAAGCAGTACTTAGGAGATTTATTCTTTAAAAGCTTATAGTACAAAAAAGAAGAAATCTAAAAAATAGAAATCTAAAAAACCACTTCTGACCCAAGTCTCAAACTTGGGTAGGTCAAAAACGAAAAAGCCACACTAGGACTTTCTCAACCCTGCTGTTGAGATTTTTTAAGATACTCAGAAACGACAGGAAAGAAATCACCTTTCAATAAAAGCATTTATAATGATAACAAATAAATAAATTAAAAAATAACTCACCTAATATCAAGCATTGGCAAGGATG
>NW_012150970.1:0-857 GCF_000956105.1 Propithecus coquereli
CCTGTTAAGATTGATTCATTTGTTTAGACAAAGATCAGTCATTTAACTGAAAACCATTTTATTTATCAGGAAGCCTATACTAGTAAAAGTAAAATTAAGGTGTGATATTTTCTAAAATGCCACCTTAGAATAACATTTGCTATCTGTGTCAGTTTTCTTTTTTAAATACATATTTAATATTGGGGGTAGTGTGTACAAACTCTGAATTAGACCAGGTTTAATATATTAATTTTGGGCAAATCTAAGAGTAGACCAGATTGAATCCATCCTCCATAAAATTCACCAGCAAAGAGAATTGGTGGAAATGCGATTTTAGAGTTTAAGATTATAATTTGGATGAATCCTCCTCCTTTTATTTCCATTTCTGATATTCTGGCATGGCTATTAGAACAGGAAAGAAATTGGAAAATGGAAATGGAACTATGTAGTAAAAATGGGGTGGAGGGAAGCCCTCCTGCACAACTGTACTGCTCAGTAGAATATTTTTGCAACTGGAAAGAGAATTGCCATATTTATTTTCCTCAGTAGAGTTTAAGCAAAAAAAAGGTGACAGGAAGGACCTGAGAAATATAATACATTTCTCAAATGCTACAAGTTCTATTACCACCCAGAGGAGGAGAAATAAAAGTCAATATTACACTTTTCCAAAATGCATGTACTGGAATACTGCCAAATAATTATGTGGCAAATTTTGACCTTTAAGATGGTTATCAACAGAGGGTTCAAAAGATCAGCAGTTCTGCCTCTAGAAATTCAGAGGCTTAATTAAACTTATTTATATATTCTAAAAGTCACTTTTATTTTTAAAGCACTATTTAAAATGAGCTTACACATTTGATTTCCAGGCCTAATTTTGA
>NW_012150970.1:1400-2651 GCF_000956105.1 Propithecus coquereli
AAGCAATAAGGAAAACTACTGGCATATTTTTCAAAACCTTGAACAAATGTTAAAAACAAAAATGACTCTTAGGTAAGCTGTTTTTGAAATAAAAAAATCAGCAAACAAATATACACTATATTATGTAATACTTTTACCTTTTGTCCCTTTTCTAAAGTTTTTTAGAGTATAAGAAAAATGGAGTCACCGAAGTTCCAGTCGAAGTTAGGTATAGTTTAGGTCTTTTATCTGATTTAACTAATTTAACATTCTGATTTTAAAGTAAAAGAAAATAAAACCAGCATGATTTACCTCTGCACACCTATTAGTACCTGCAATAAAAATTTTAAGTAGCACTACATTTGCTATCACAAACTCAGATGGATATGGTATTTTGAATAATTTAATATGAGAAAATTAAAATGATATTATGGGGAAAATGCTGCAAAGTCTGTCAATAATTAATTTATTGGGAAGTATTTTTATTATAATAAAATATAGCAGGTATTTATCTAGTGCTTAGTATAGGAAGATGAGGCCTGGCAGATAAATAAGACAGGTATTGAAGACAGAAAAATAAAGAAAAGTTATGAATAAATAGGAGATAAAGATACAAGTAATATGGTAAAAGGATTTTCTGAACAAAAAGTAATTTGATGGAGGTGAAAGAGATGTATATGAATGTTTAAATAGCTTCATGAATATTGATTAGCTATATATTTTTTATTTGTGGATATATAAGAAATATGCTATAATAGAATATATTGAGATAAACAATGATGGACCTAAATATGGGTTTTGTGGTTTATCAGATAGAAAAAAATATCCATTTGTGTTTATTTAAACCTGGAAATATTATCCTACTACTATGATAACATCTCTACTGGGCCCATTAAAACTTACGGTGTCAATCTTTGTTTCACACAATACTGATAAAATAGGACATAACCCTTCTGTTCTAAAGGAAATACATAATGAAGCTATTAAAAAAACAAGAAAAAAAAACATGTTTTTTCACATAAATATGCTCTTAAGCATTTTGAAGAAACAGATCATTGACTTGGGTGCAAAAGCTTTTCCAGCCCATCATGTAAATATGCATTTAACTGCTTAGTAAATTTCAGGGCAGTGGTCCAATAGACCAAAAAGTCTTTGAGCTGCTAGAGTGTATCCTGTCAATGAATATTTAGGGAATTTAAAAATCACAGATTATTGACTTGATTACTGATGCAACATACCCATTACAGTTTATCAGGTAATTAAATATTCTAT
>NW_012150970.1:4661-5871 GCF_000956105.1 Propithecus coquereli
TGCTTGTTCTTATCATTGTCTTTAGTAAAATAATATTTTACTTTTGATGTAGACCCTGGAGATTACAAAATGCTATGCAAATTTATTAATAACTGATAAAATTGTACTATCATCATTTTCCAGACAATATAAAGACCTTACACTACTTCAGCTTCAGTGGTTCCCACCCACTTTCATGTTAGTGTTGGCATGTATCAGAGAGATAGATAGACAGAAGGATAGATAGAGCAGGGGAGGGAAAAATATCTTGCCTTCTACTCATCCTAGCTTTATGACTGAGGCCCTTTTGATACAAAACAAATTAACAAAAAATAAAAACTTATTTAATATAAGCTTTACATGACATGAGAGCCTTCATAAAGAAATGAAGACCTGAAGAAACAGTTAAACCTAAGTATCTTTATGCTAGGTTTGATGCAGAATGGGGGGTTATGAAGAAATATGATACGGATGAGTAGCGTAGTATACAGAGTTGATAAGCCAAAGGGATGATTCAGGAAGCACATATAAGGGTCTCCAAATCTGTGAGAGGCAGAACAAGGGACAAAATCCACATATTCTTATCCCTAGAATAATGCTTTTATCACAACACATGGAAACAATCTCCTGAAACCTTTCTGTTTCTGAAATTGTGTTAAAATAATTATTTCGGAGATATTCTAAAGGTATTTTTTTTTAAAGGTACCTATTTTCCTTTGAATGCAAACCTCCTTTTAGTTTATCTAGTTTTTACATTCTTTCTTGCCTTCTTATTTTATCTTCTAATAGCACATAAGAAAAAAATAGCTTTGGGAAAATTAAAGTGTTATCCACCCTTCTTTTTAGAAATAGTGCATCTTGATTTTATGTTTGAAGATTTTAAAAAGACATATTTGAATGTACTATAAATTCAGTGACTTCTTGTGTTTGATGTAAGAGATAAGAAATGTTTTCATGAATTCCAGGGTTCCTATCTTCCTATAGGATATCCGGAGTTTATTTGAAAAAAATCCAGGGGGAAAGGCATTGGCAGTAATGTTAGCAGCATGATTATATTGTGACTAAAGGCTGAACACTGGTTAAAGTCTCACTACAGAAAATGCCAATAATAATATTTTAGAGTTAAGGTATTTCGTATCATTTAAATAATATACTCCATGTCAGTGATTCATCACTTTATGCATTAAAATCACCTGGAAAACTTAGAACAACACCAGCTGATTGGCCACAC
>NW_012150970.1:8206-9213 GCF_000956105.1 Propithecus coquereli
ATAGTAATTAAAGTAAGGTGTATTGAAGATGTTATAAAATTTGGCACATATTTCCTTATTATTTGGTAGGTTTCAAGAGGAAAGATAATCAAAATCTACTTAGCCCATATTTCTATTTTCAGGGATAGGTCTTGAATGGATGTTATATGGCCAGAGCATCAACTAATCTTTCACCCCAGCCCCACTTAATTCCTCTTTAAATACCAATTTATCTTTTATCTTAAACTCTACTTTTTTCTTAGCATGTTACTTCTATGACTTCTTATGCAGAATTTTGAATACTTTCATTGGAGTTATCTAGGCTCATGTCTTAGAATATGTTCTTAATTTTTTTATGAATTTTGAGTAAAGAACAAAGAAAAGGGAGTGGCAAATAAGCTTCCATCTATAATTAATGGGGTTGGATAAAATTCTAGACTTTATTTGTTCTCATTAATGCTATGATGCAGACTATTACAACATGTCTACCAATATGGTCATGTAAATTTGCATACTTAATGATTCTGTTGCTTCAGGTTGATGAATATTCCAGAGTAAATAGTTTGTTTGCTTTATAACAAAATTATAACCAAGCAATATAAGAGCCACTAGGGCAATGATTGCTTCACAGTAAGGGGGATGTACATCTCAAATTGCTCTGCATCTGGTCTCTAAATCATCTGTGCAGAAGATGGTATTCCCAGACAAAACACCAAGGAAAGCATGGCTTATTTATTAATATGCAAGGCACAATGTGTTTTGTGGATCTATAATTTATGCATATTTTTCAAACAGAAAACCCAAGGATACTCTACCAGGCTTGATAGTTTAAAAATGCAATAAAATTTATGAATCTGAGACTGTGCTAGAAAATCATGGTGCTACTGTCACCCAGAGTAAATATTACTGTTTTAAGGTTTTTTTCTAAAACAATGTAGAATATTAACAAAAATATACACAAATAAGAGATAACCCTATTTTTGCCTACTATATGCTTGGTACTCATTTATATACACTAGGTTAGATAT
>NW_012150971.1:0-404 GCF_000956105.1 Propithecus coquereli
AAAATTAATCTTTATTAATATTTAATATAGGGATACATACTAGTGACTACAAGGTCTAATCCATGTGCCAGGCATTCATGGGTGGTGAGTTGTTTTGAGAGAGATGGGAAGGGTTGATCATGGTTTTTTCACTAGAGCTTTGCTTCCAGCATGTACCAACGTTTGATAGCTGTGTGTTCTGAGTTAAGAGCATTTGTCCATTATATTATTTAGTTTAAATTGACTTAATCTCATACTCACAGCCTAAATGAAGACTGAAAAATTTATTCCAATAATGTAAGCACAAGTGAGCCGTAAAAAAATGACAAGGGTTGATATTTCTACTCTAAGTACAAGCTCATTATTAGTCATGATATGAGAGGAAAATGACAGTCTGAGAGGAAATGGGAGGGGAGCGAATATGT
>NW_012150971.1:454-891 GCF_000956105.1 Propithecus coquereli
CGGAAATTCACAACCAAAAGCATTTCAATATTAGTGTTTCACAAAAAATATGTAAAATATAAAATGAAAAGCAAAATATAATGGAAGAACCTCTTAAATACAGTCTGAGAGGAAATGGGAGGGGAGCGAATATGTAAAATATGGACTTATATTCGTCATCATTAGCAATGAAACACATATAACATGTTATTTTATGTAATTGTGATATGTCTTTTTTTCAACATTTACAGCTGTCAAACCAATTATCAGCTGAATCTACAATCAGATTTTTAAATCATTGTTTCACAAAACAATAAATTAATTTTAAAGTCAAGTATTTATTATTTGTAGGAAGAGCAAATTTGTTTTTGTACTATTAATACAATCAAGAATGTTTAAAGACATTCATCCGGCTGGGCGTGGTGGCTCACGCCTGTAATCCTAGCACTCTGGGAGGC
>NW_012150971.1:11226-11597 GCF_000956105.1 Propithecus coquereli
TAGAAATCAACTCCAAGAGAAATACTCAATTCTACACAAAGTCATGGAAATTAAACAACCTGCTGCTGAATGATTATTGGGTCAATAATGAAATTAAGATGGAAATCAAAAGATTCCTTGAAATGAGCAACAACAGGGACACAAGCTATCAAAATCTATGAGATTCTGCAAAAGTAGTCCTAAAGGGAAAATACATAGCCTTAAATGCCTACATCAAAAAGACAGAAAGATCAAAAATCAAGAATCGAATCACACATTTCAAAGAATTAGAAAAAGAAGAGCAAATCAAACCTGAAGCCAGGAGAAGAAAAGAGATAACTAAGGTCAGCGCAGGACTAAATGAAATGGAAAACAAAAAAACAAAAAAAAAA
>NW_012150971.1:11647-13019 GCF_000956105.1 Propithecus coquereli
GCCCGGCCTGAAAACATATGTTTAATAAATGAATTCTGATTCTGATCATAGCATCTTCTCCTTATTGTAGTGCATTACAGAAACCAAAAAGACACCAGGACAACTTACTGAAATAATAGCCCTGCAGCTTCATAACAGAAGTGAAGGGAGATTCTAATTCCACTGGACTCAAATTCTTAGCCTGTTAAAATAAAATAAATAAACTTTAACATGCCTTGACCTCTCTTTTGTAGAGCATGAATCAAATATGAACATTACTGAGCACAAATTTAGCAACAGATTCTCCAGGGAGAGTTTGCAAAGCACTGAACACTACTGTGAACTCTCTCAGAAGAATGAGTTTCCATTTCCATCTCTGTTGCTTTAGGTTAAAGTCAGCCCAGCAGAATACCTGCTCTCCTTCCCTCATGGGAAAGTCACATTTCCTTCCAATCTCCTGTAAATATTTTTCTAAACATTGTCAACATTAGCTAGCAAAACTTCTAACCCCTCTTGCAAATAACAGATGACATGAAGAAGCTTTCAACAGCCTTATTTAAAATGTCATTTGACTCTTTTCTGGTTTGTTTTATTCTTCTTTATGCTTTTCTACAATATCATTTCCATATTCCCCCGGAAATTCACAACCAAAAGCATTTCAATATTAGTGTTTCACAAAAAATATGTAAAATATAAAATGAAAAGCAAAATATAATGGAAGAACCTCTTTAAATTGCTTTAAGAAAACTTAGTAGTCTTGAATAAACAGAACTATTTCCAGGAATAACAATAATTCTCAAGCATTTTTTCTCCTTTTTAAAAAAATAAAACAGAGCATAAAAATGTGTTTCATAAATCACTGAGATGTGTAAATAAAGGAAGCTACAGAACTTCCTGGACTGAAAAAAATCATTTTTTAATTTATCTACTTGTAAGAACAAATATACCATATCTGAAATATAAATAATTATAAAGTCACAATTTATTCTTCAGTGACAAACTTTTGAACAATTTCCAAATTTTCAACACTGTAAATAATATATAATTTAAGACTCTGTTCTTTAAGTTAAAGAGATGATGAAAGATATTTTTCTTCTGCAATGCTGTCATAACTAGTTTATAAATTTGCTCAAGTTAAAAGCCAGATTTTTCATAATTAGATGATTAATGAGTCTGTTTCTTCAGTTCATGGGTCAGATAGGGGTCTGAGTAAAAGATTTCCTAGGGTCTTTGAGAAAGAAAATATATCCTTCCGTCTTCTTTTTCTGCTAGGAAAGACAAAGATATTTCTCCCTGGTTCCCTAAAACAACGGACATTTGGAGATCTGGCCTGGAAAGGACAGAGCTTCTTACTTTCCCATGGAGAGCTGTCTACAAGCTTTCTTCCTGAAAT
>NW_012150972.1:0-1312 GCF_000956105.1 Propithecus coquereli
ACTAAAGTTTATGGGATTTAATTAAAGTGGGCTACGGTCCCAGGCAGGATTATGCTACTAGATTCAAGTTTACCCTGATGCTATGCAAAATTCCACTTACTCAAGCCATGCTGAACGTTCATCACAAAAACCTTTTAAAGTACTATTAATTTTATTTTCATAGAGAAATGTTATAAACTGGGAATGGATCAGAGGTATGATACTGCATGAAACCAGGCCTAATGGATAAATTTCGGGTATTATTTTAAATTTCTGGCCGGGCGCGGTGGCTCACGCCTGTAATCCTAGCACTCTGGGAGGCCGAGGCAGGCAGATTGTTTGAGCTCAGGAGTTCGAAACCAGCCTGAGCAAGAGGCAAGACCCCGTCTCTACTAAAAATAGAAAGAAATTAATTGGACAACTAAAAATATATAGAAAAAATTAGCCGGGCATGGTGGCGCATGCCTGTAGTCCCAGCTACTTGGGAGGCTGAGGCAGAAGGATTGCTTGAGCCCAGGAGTCTGAGGTTGCTGTAAGCTAGGCTGACGCCATGGCACTCACTGTAGCCTGGGCAAAAAGAGTCAGACTCTGTCTCAAAAAAAAAAAAAAAAAAATCCACGACAATATCTAATCCTTTCTTTCTCATCAGTTCCCAGAATTGTTTTAGGGAAGATGTTTCCTATCAGTTTATTAACTGGACCTTTTATTTCAAGAACATTAATAGTAACTATTGCAATGAAACAGACAAATGGTACCCCAATCTATAAGATTTTTCACTCATGCAGTAGAGTTCTTGGAATCATTGTCTCAAATCAATAATATTGACGCTCTTTCTTAAATGAACCTAAGGGAATCGCTTTTGAATACTTCTGAGAATTACCTGCTGAGATGATCTTATTAAATAAAATGTAGCTAAATTTCATGGATTCTAATTCCCTGATGTGAACTACTCCCTTAAGGCCTCAAGTGTACACTATTTACAAAGCCCACTTTGTGTCAGCCTTTCTATTCTTCTTCTGTCGATATGTCTCTTCCAGATAGAGCACAAGCAGTTCCTCTTTAGTGCTTCTGGCTCTCCTATACTATACTAGCTGCTTAGGTGATTTTTTCCCCAATTTCTGGAGATCTATCCAAAGCTGTTCTCTAAAAACCAAGAAAACTTGTAATGTATTAAAATAAATACATAGACATGAAGTTTATGTATATGAAGATCTATAAATGTCTAGTCCCTCAACATCATTACACTATGTTTGCAAACTATTTTATAAGAATAAGCAAGACTTTGTTTTATTAGTTTATTTGTTCTACAAATATTTATTAAGTAGGCTGAAAT
>NW_012150972.1:3287-3846 GCF_000956105.1 Propithecus coquereli
GAATGCTAAAATTAACAAATTCACTATTGGAAAATGTGCTCTGGAAAAACCAGGAGTGTGCCTGGACAAATTTTTGCTGAAGGAATTAGGTATTCGAGTAATGGATTCACTCAACTATCTTATCAGAAGGTAGGATTAGAAATGTAATTCTCCAGAAAAGGTCTATGGAGCACACTCTTGTCTAATCCCTCCGGCAGACATGGAAGAATCATAATCATTTTGAGAATTTTAACCAGCATAAACACTGTCATCTTGGATTCAAATGGACATAGAGGGACAAGAATGTTGTCACACTCCCAAAATTCTACATGTGAAAAACAAGCCAATGAAGCCTGTCAACCACTGTGTTACCCTTCAAGAAAAGGAAGAGATAAGGCCAAGGGTGGAGCCTTGGGCTCAGATGGCAGATCTTCACCAAAGAGAGCTGATCCATGCCTTCAGAGGACAGATCTGTGGGCACAGATGCTACTTGATGGGCACAAGGGCTGGAGCTTCAAGCCACAGAGCTTTATTACCAGGTCTTGAACCTAATGTAAATTTCAGATTTTGAAATTTTTAT
>NW_012150972.1:5866-6497 GCF_000956105.1 Propithecus coquereli
GATACTTTGACTGTTTTTCAAATGTTTCACCAATCTCTGCCATTAGCACTTAATAAGAATATTGTTCTCATCCTTTCCTTTCAGTCTTTAGACCTGGTTTTCTTTAGCTTTTTGAACATATTTAAAGTAGATAATTTACTTAGTCCACAGTCTTTTCATCTTCAGAGTCAGTTACTATTGATGGTTCTTTTTCCCCCTGTGGATTGTCTGTACTTTTCAATCTCTTTGCATGCCTCAATTTTTTTGTTGAGAACTGAATGTTTTAAATTGTGATATGTGACAACTCTGGTAATCAGAATTAGCCTCTATGCCACCTGTTTATTGTTGTTCCTACTTGTGGTTTGCAATTATTTGCTTGTTTAGTGACTTGTGTGAACTAATTTTGTAAAATTTGTGTTCTTTGTCATATGTAGCCACTTAAGTCTCTAGTGGTCCAACTTAGTGATCAGCTAATGATTGGACAAAGTTTTATTTAAATTCCCAGAATCAATTAATCTCCGTCTTTGTCAAAGGATTCTGTGAGTGTTTGGGGCCATGTCTTTAATATTAGCCAGGCAGATTATAATCTGCCGTAGTTTTCATAATTCTGCTTTTGCAGTCTCAGTGTCAGCCAGAGGTGAGAGCCCAGGAT
>NW_012150972.1:8311-9547 GCF_000956105.1 Propithecus coquereli
GATTTGAGGTAGCTTTTGTAATTTCTGTGTTTAACCAACTACCCATCCTCATATGGCATCTTCTATTAACCTCTGTCTTGTTGACCGTTCTGGCTACAGTGTTCCTAGAATATATCAAACATGATCCTGTCTCAGTGTTCAATGGCTTTATCTCCAAATATATGCACTGCTTGCTCTCACATTTGTTTCATATCTATGATAAAATATCCGTAATGCAGAAAGGCCTTTTGTGGGCTAAAATAAAACTTTTCCACTATGGTCTAGATGTTTATGTCCTTCAAAAGTTCATATATTAAAGCCTGATCTCCAACGCCGTAGTATTAAGAGATGGAAGCTTTGGGAGGTGATTAGGTAACGAGGGCTCTGCCCTAGTGAATGGGGTTAGTGCCCTTATAACAGAAACTCCAGGGAACCTGTTTGTCCCTTCCATTATGTGAAAACACATAGAAGGCAACATCTGTGAAGACTAGGACCTCACCAGACACTGAATCTGCTAGCTCCTTAATCTTGGACTTCCCAGCTTCCAGAACCATGAGTGATATATTTATGTTGTTTATAAATTATGCAGTTTAAGGCATTTTGTTATATTAGCCCAAACAGACCAAGACACCCTCCTATTCACTATTTTCCTTATCATGTGTGTGTTTCTGTGTGCATGTTTCTATGTGTGCATTCACCTATCAACACATGGCAGAAAACAATCAAATCATACACATATTTTTCTGTCTCTCTAAATAACAGCTTTATGGTGGAAGTGACTTTATTTTATATATTGTTACATCAACATCTACAAGTCAGGCACATAGTCGAAACTCAATAAATATTTGTTGATCAAATGATGAATGTATTCTTTTATCTATGTTTAACAGATACGTCTATTTATTTTAATCAAGTATTGGGTTGAAAATCAGAGATGGTCTTTCTATGTACTTTTTTTACTAATAGCATTTTCATCAAAGAAGATTATAGTAAACATATACGAGTTGACATGATAGCAATTTTAATAGATGAACTATATTACACTGATATCATAGCAATTTAAACATGTGTACAGTATTAAAATAGTGATGTCAAAAATTAAACCTCTCATATCTTTTTTTCTTATGGGTATAATTTCCAGAATAAAACACTTACAAAAAAATGTAACTTTGTACTTAAAAATTGGAGAGAAATTCTGTTTTCAAGTATCATCCTAATTAAATATTTTTATCCACTTGGTCATACTAAACTGATTTT
>NW_012150973.1:0-841 GCF_000956105.1 Propithecus coquereli
CCTGCCTCAGCCTCCCAGGTAGCTGGGACTACAGGCACGTGCCACCATGCCAGGCTAATTTCTTCTATTTTTAGTTGTTTGGCCAATTTCTTTCTATTTTTAGTAAAGACGGGGTCTCGCTCTTGCTCAGGCTGGTCTTGAACTCCTGAGCTCGATCAATCTTCCCACCTTGGCCTCCCAGAGTGCTAGGATTACAGGCATGAGCCACCATGCCTAGCCTGTGAGTATTAATAGTTTAGAAAATACTCTCTATCATAAGAGAAATGCACTTTCTCCTACTCTCAGCAGGATGACAGATAAGGTTACAAAGTGTTTGGTCCCCTTATATGGATTTGCAATTGCCATCAACCTTGAATCCTTCATTCTGAGAAAACTGCTGAGTAAGCCTGCATACGGAGACAGCAATGGGAGAGAGCAACAGTGGTATGGGGCACCATGAATGATGCGAGTCAAACAAACTTAGATCCATAACACCTAGAATAGAGAGCAGAGGTACAACTAGAGGTAGACGTCAGAGACAGTGATACGGGACTGAGGTAGATGGATGTAAGCTTTAAATGATACTTCCTAAAGAATTAAGAATGGTCTCCATTCACATTAAATATCACAACACTTCTATCAGGTTACTAGTATGGTATTAACATCACTCTAATTCAACTAAATTTTGACTAGAACTTGTGGGTATGATTGTTCAGTGGATCATGATCACCCACACTGTGGTATTCTGGATTAGAAAAACTCTTTGGCTTGTATTTTTCCATCATCTTCCACTAACACCCTTTACAACATTCTAAGAATGTCTTGCTATGTTAGGGCTTTGCCAACTGGCTGCTGGGTTGTT
>NW_012150973.1:3266-3721 GCF_000956105.1 Propithecus coquereli
ACCTGTCAGCCAAATAATCAGCTCTTATGTAATACAGTTGTTCCTTGAGTAACATGGGTTTGAACTGCACAGGTCCACTTATATGCAGATTTTTTCAACAAATACAGGTGGCCCTCAGTATTAGTGGGTTCCACGTCCCCAGTGAAAATGGAATCCAAAATATAGTATTCATGGGATGCAAAACCCATGACTTTTCACATCCACAGATTCCACAGGGCCAGCTGTGGAACTTGAGTATGCATGGATTTGGTATCCCTGGGTGGTCCTGGAACCAATCCCCCATGGATGCTGAGATATGACTGTACTTTGTTTTCAGTTCCCTTTTTATTTCTAACTCATTGAATTTCCCTTACTTTCTTGAGAACTTCAGAGTTAACACATAAGTCTTTTAGATTTTTAACTTTGAATTTATGATTTATAAAGGATAATCTTTACATTTCCGAAAAGAAAATATA
>NW_012150973.1:3771-4119 GCF_000956105.1 Propithecus coquereli
ACCTGTCAGCCAAATAATCAGCTCTTATGTAATACAGTTGTTCCTTGAGTAACATGGGTTTGAACTGCACAGGTCCACTTATATGCAGATTTTTTTCAATAAATACAGGTGGCCCTCAGTATCAGTGGGTTCCACATCCCCAGTGAAAATGGAATCCAAAATATAGTATTCATGGGATGCAAAACCCACGACTTTTCACATCCACAGATTCCACAGGGCCAGCTGTGGAACTTGAGTATGCATGGATTTGGTATCCCTAGGTGGTCCTGGAACCAATCCCCCATGGATGCTGAGATATGACTGTATTTTGTTTTCAGTTCCTTTTTTATTTCTAACTCATTGAATTTC
>NW_012150973.1:6669-7117 GCF_000956105.1 Propithecus coquereli
AGTTGTATACAATGGTAAAGTGATGGAGTAACTTACCTTCTGTATTTATAGATAATTAATCCACTCTACGTATGCTAAATATAAGATGGTTGCATTTTATAAAAATCAAAACAATTGAATAACAAAATCCCTACTTTATCTGTTTTTAAAAAGTGAGGTAAATTTAGAAGCTCTGTAAAGTTTCTCAAGATTTATACCATGAAATTGCCTTATAAATGATAGTATTTTCTTAGATAATTAGAGATAGTAAATAATCACAGATGAGATCCAAGATGATCTGTATTAACAGTGAGGTTTCCTTGCAGTTTTACACTTAAACATACAATGTAGACCATTATTCTTAAATTGGAAAACCACCAGTTAAAAGTACTACGTTTCTGTTTCTTTGTTATTGCTTTATTTTGCTCTAATTCTGTAACCATTTCTAATAAACAGAAAATTTGCTTTT
>NW_012150974.1:0-275 GCF_000956105.1 Propithecus coquereli
TAGATACTGAGTGAATATTTGTTTAATGAAGAGTTGGGTGGTTGGACACATAATGTATAACTTCCAACCTAGGAATGATTCATTAACTCTATTCAACAACTATTTAGTGAGCACCTATGTTAGCCAGGTATATTTATAGACATTGAGAATAGAGCTATGATAAAAGTAGACAAAATCCCTGCTCTTATGAGACTTACATTTTAATGCATGTGATATACAAAATAAATTGGTAAAATATAAGAAAGTAAAATATATTAGCAATGAACTAACTATAA
>NW_012150974.1:1067-1394 GCF_000956105.1 Propithecus coquereli
AGGCTAGGAAGTCCAAGATAAGGCACAGACAAATTTGGTGTCTGATAAAGCTTCTCTCTGCTCCATAAAAGACACCTTGTTGCTCTATCTGCACAAGGTGGAAGGGCAAAAAGAGAGGAGCAGCTCCCTGGCACCTTTTCTATAAGGTCATTAACACCATTCATAGGGGCAGAGCCCTCACAATTTAATCACCTCTTAAAGGCCCTACTTTTTAATAATATCGTATTGACAGTTAGGTTTCAACATATGCATTTTGAGGAAACACATTCAGAGCATAGCAAAAGTTAAATACAGTATGATTTTAGCTTACATTGATTCTCTATATTG
>NW_012150974.1:3621-4253 GCF_000956105.1 Propithecus coquereli
ACTTTCTATTGTTGGATTCTATGTACATTAAGTAGGTGTGTAACACTTGCATAATTATTTTGCAGTAAAGGTTTATAGGTCTAGAATATAAATGACTTAGATAAAAATTACAGTTCTATGTTTTATAAAATGTTCTGCTACAATTTGGATTTTTTTTTTTTGCCATGTAAGTTGTGGTCAAGTATTGCATAACTACCCAAATCTGATATGAATGTCATATAGATACTTAAAAGCAACACTATGAAGTGACATCAACAAAATGGTAGAGGAAGGCTCATTGAAAATTCTCTCCTCCATAAATCAATGACAATTGTTAGAATCGAATTTTTTTCAGAAATTTGGAAATTGACCAAAGGCTTTCAGCAAGCTAGGGAGCACTTATTCAAGAAAAATGGCTAGATCTCAGTAAGAACAGCAGGGTTTGCAGAATTTTAACTTTCCCTATTCCTATCTCCCTGAAGTTTTGCAGTAGCTTTGAAAACTGACAGCCCCATAATCAAGTGAAAAACCAGCATCCTGGCAGCCACTAGAGATGGTAGAATGTGGTGGAACATTTTTCAAAGTCTCATTCACAGATAATTGTTGCTATTTGAACTTTCAAGTAGTTTCCTCAAAGAACCCACTATGACTGA
>NW_012150974.1:5992-6583 GCF_000956105.1 Propithecus coquereli
TATGTCAATCTACAAATTCTTGCTTTTAAATATGCAAATTTATAATTGCTGCTTAATTAAGATGATTAAAAAATCTCACTAGAAGATCAGTAAGAGACAAAGCCAGAACATTGAACATTAGCAAGAGTAAGAGTTCTCAGTAATGTTATGTTAAAGAACTTAATTAATAACTCAGTATGTAGAGGACATGCGTGAGAAAGAATTAATTGCTTCCTGACAGGTTACTGACATGAATTTACCTGTGAAAGTAGTAGACATGTAAGATGTACTGATCCTGCCTCTCTTAAGCAAGCAAGAACAAACATACACAATTTAGAGACTTTGGAGATTATAGTGAGTCCTGACAATAAACTATTTATTGAACAACTTCAAAATCTCTGGGCATTGTCTCTGTCTGATCTTTTTAGATCAAATATGATTTCTCAAATAGATAATTTATTTTATGTGCCTATATGCATCTAATATTTTAACTATGAGCTATTTCACTAATTAATCCATATCAGTAGAATATAAAATTTTTAACTTTCTATTGTTGGATTCTATGTACATTAAGTAGGTGTGTAACACTTGCATAATTATTTTGCAGTAAAG
>NW_012150975.1:0-2022 GCF_000956105.1 Propithecus coquereli
TACAAATAATAATGTAGTAATAGTTTAGAGATAATAGACTAATGCTAGAAAATCCTGTTTAAAGTGTCCTGGAGTGAAAAACTAAAATACGGATTACAGAGTTTATCTGTTTAAGTAAGAAATGTGTGTGATCATCTAAATTTGGTGAAGCTGAGAGGGAGTGGTAGAAAAAAATAAATAAAAATATTACCAACTTGTGTGCTGGGGCAATTTTTCTAAAAATGTATTTGAATCAAAGTCAACTTTGCTTTGCACAACACAGATCAAGCATGTTCCTGGTAAGATACAGTCATAGAGACAGAGTGGTTGGACTTTCAGTTTTTTGCTCAGGCTTTCAGAGTAGATCATCCAATGGAAGAAGAGTGCCAGGTTGTGGAAAACAAAAGCATCACTGGGCAGAGGGCAGGTGGGACCTGGGTGTGCAAAATGGAGAGGAGAAGGAAGGGAGCACTGTAAGAGGTCTTAGTCTTGCTTCCAGACTGGGTGAGGTCTTGCACTTGACATTTTTACATCTCGTTGACTAAAGTCTTGAGACTTAATTTGACAGCTTCTGCTCTCCAAAGAATGGGAAAGATATATACCTATGCAAATCCCTGATTCTTTGAGATCACTATAAGCCGCATCCATCCTGCACAGAATCCTGCCTGGGTATAAGAAAATATGCTCCCCAGACACCAAGAGTGAGGGCATGGTCTGCGTATGTGGTGGAGGTGGGGGGAAGGAAAGGTGCAAAATGATTGGGCAGTGGATGCCATTTCAATTTTTTTGGCAATTTACCCTATAAATAAGCCTTTTATCCTTTAAAAAATTCTTGTGCTTAACAATTGGATGAATGATAAAGTCGGAATAGGAAAACCTGAAATAGGATTAAGGCACTGAAAATAGTCCAGACAAGCCATTCCTGTAGATAGTCCTAGAAGTAACATTGCTACAGTGTGACTCTGAAATAATTTGTGATTTTTCTTTTTCCTTTAAACACATGCATCATGACTTAAACATCCAGACAAGTCATCTTGGAATTCTATACACAAATTGCAATGTTATTACCACTGTAAATACTCTTTGTAATTATTTTTCCTTTATCACATAGACACAAGGAACAGCAAACGCTATTGTCATCACACGTTCTTTGTTGACTCAAAATGAGATTACCTGGCTTGGTCAAGTAAAGAAACTTATTAATAGAAGACAAAGGTGAGATTGATAGTTTTGCAAAGATAGCTAGCAAAAGCTGTCTTCTGTTTGAGAGATAATCTGTTCTTAAGAATTTCTTTAATTTGTTAATTTTTTTTCAGTCAGAATGTACTTATTTTTTTTAGTAAAATTTATTTGTTAAGGTGTTTTTGTGATCTGGTTTTTAAAACAGCTTTATTGAGATATAATTTACACACCTATAAATTCAACTATTTATTCATTTTAAATGTGCAGCTTGATGGTTTTTAGAATATTTACGCGGTCAGGCCACCATTACAACAATCCAGTTTTAGAATATTTCATCACTCCTAAAAATTTTGTCCTGCCTATTTGTAGTGAATACTTGGGGCTTAATTTGATTGTGTTCATATCTTAAACTATTTAAATTGTTCAGAAAAGTTCTGGGATGAAGTTTTCTTGCTCAGTGGAACCCAATAGGTAGCTTGATATAATTTCAGACCCAGAAAAATCTTTAGTCATTATCTTTGTTCTGCTCACTTTCACAGATGGGAAAATTGAGTTCCAGAATGTGACGAAAATTGCCTAAATTTTATGCACAACTGGCAGATCAGTAACTGCAAACTGGATCTCCTAGTTTGTAAACTACAGAGAAATGAGCTACTCTGAGCCTATTTTCTCAATTAAAAAGTAAAGCTGAGGGGAGGAGCCAAGATGGCGGATGAGACAAGCCGCCAGTCAGAAGGTCTCTGCAAAAAAGACGAATTTTAGAAGAAAGAGAGAAAAAATAAACGAGCAGAGAAACATAGATCGGGTGAGGGTCGGAAGGAAGGGTGCCTGAAACTACAGGAGACTCCACGGGAAGACATT
>NW_012150975.1:14187-25609 GCF_000956105.1 Propithecus coquereli
AAAAAAAAAAAAAGTAAAGCTGTTGAAAGGGATGATCTTTCATAGTCTTTTCAGCTTCAACACTGTGTGATATAAACTCATGTTTGCTTAATTTCTACTGATACCACACTTCTATTAGTGTGATGGCGGCAGCCCTACCTCTTATGCATTACCTTCACACACCCACCGAAGGAATGCTGCTGCCCTGACTCAGGTGGCATGCCACCAGGCAGTTGTGATTAGTGGAGCTTACCACTTACAAGAAAGGAAACAAATACATGACAGTTTCTGCAACCTCAACTGTGCATAGATGTAAATATATAAATATCACAATGATATTTTTGAAATGTATAAACATAAAATTGCCATTTTTTAAAGTGACAGTGTAAATTTTTAAGTGACTTTTTAAAAATGACTGACTTTTTCATTTTTTAAAAGACTTAAAAGGTATGTTTGAGCATTTGTATTGATACTACAATTGTAAGTTATAAAACCTTGCAGAAATTAGTGATGAATGGTATTCATACATACATTACACACAAATATACAAATACATGTATGTATATATGTATATATATATATATATATATCCCTATGCTGGTATAATTTTCCTAATTAGGGGACTTAAATAGCCAATTTGTGAGACCATAAAGATAATTATTGAATGCAAAGTCATCAAAACCAGAAAACAATTTCATAAATAAGTCAGCATCTTCAAATCAAAATTCCAGAAAAATTTTCTTTACATTACATTTAACATTAGTGACATTTCTAATTGGAATGCATCATAAATAATAGTGAATTCATCAGTTATTGGCATAATTAGAGTATGGAAATCTATTCAAAGCAGATTGATTTAGTAGCATTATTTGGGGAATACAGGAACTTGTAGAATAGAGTATGACTAAAAACCGCACCAGAACCTACAAATTTAATGGCAGAATTTAATTTTATTTTGCCAACTTTGAAATTTATACGTCAATTCATAAGCAAAAAGAAAAAATAAAATACAATAAATTCTTTTGTAAATAGTTCAAAAAACCATATTCTGATGGTACCAGAATGGTTTTCTATGCATTTCCCTAAATATATTAATATTTAATTAAGCCTATTTTGTAAAATTGCATTAGAGTAGTTTTATCTTAATGAGGTGAATTAAGATCACAAAGGTTTATTTTAATACTCCTCCCTATTTCATCTCAAAATATAATTTCTCTTGTTTTATTTTAAGATACCAGTTTCCCGCATTACTAAAACTTTAAGATACTGGTATATGCTGACATTCATATATTATAACACAACATATGAAAAGTGTGAACCAATTAATTTCCTCACTTGAATCTTTATTTCTTATCCTGTTGGTAATTCAAATTACCACTGAAATTATTTTTTTTCTTTTCTGAAATTTAGAAATAACATATTTATACCTTGATGACGGATGTTAATTTTTCATCAGACTATTATTTGCTAGGTCAATTTCAACATCTGTCATTTCACCTTAGTAAAGGAATTCTCTCTTCCCCTGCCCTCACCTCTCCGTGTGTCTCTGTCTCTCTCCCTCCTACCCTGCACTCCCCATGATGTCATACACAGTCTTCAACACCTGGAATAGCGTGTGTCAGATCCATCAGACAGGTTCACCAATTCCTTTCTCGGTGCCAAGTTCTAAGAACTAGTTTCCTAAAGGGATAGCTTTTATGATCAGCTTGCTTTAATATTTTCCTTTCCTCTCATTTCACAAACATTTGTTTTCCTTGAGCAAGTCACATTCATATGAAGTTGCAAGAAAATCTATAAAATTAAATCTCATATCTATCAGTTTTTTCACTGCTTCACTTATTTAAAAGACTATTTCAGGCAGTTAAGTGATTGGTATGGATTTGTGTAATAAGCAAATGCATGATACCTTTCTAATCCATTTGCTGTATTTATGGGCAATATATTATTATCTTTAATCATATGTTTTTAAAACAATAGTGTTGTGTCAAATATACTTCATATTTCTTCCATATTACTGTAGATTACTGTAGACTATACTATTTCCAAACGTTTGCAAATATATTAGAAGATTTCTTTCTTCCTCCTCTTCCTCTCTTTCCTCTTCTAAATAAGACTAATGTAAAAATCTACACCTAGACATAAGTTACCATATAAAATTCTATGTCAAGTACGCCTGACCAAGGGAATTTGTTCAACTGATTCTGCTATAAAGTGTTAATAATAATGCCAGTAATCCTGGTAGTATCTCTGGCATGCAATAACAATAAACTCTAGAATATGTCTGGTATGGTTTGAATATTTGTGTCCCCCCCACCACCCCCAAAAATTCATATGTTAAAATCCTGACTTCCCCAAGCTGATGGTATTAAGAGGTGGGGATTCGGGCAGGTACCCTCATGAATGGGGTTAGTACCCTTATAAAAGGGCTGGTTTGCTCCTTCCACCTCCCACCACGTGAAGGCACAAATCCAGGAACTAGAAAGTGGGACCTCCTGAGACACCAAATCTGCTGACACTTTGATCTTGGACTTCCCAGCCTCCAGAACTGTCAGAAATAAATTTCTGTTGTTTATGAGCCAACCAGTTTATGGTATTTTGTTATAGCAGCCTGAATGGACTAGGGCAATGTCCAAAGATACAAACCTCAGGATCTGACAGGTGATAATCTATCTCTACTGATTCTGTGACAAACATACTTTAGTTTTCATTTGCTGATGACAGTGTACTCTGGAGAAAAATTGTACTGAATTTTGAGTCTTGGTTTTATCCTTATGTCTCTATTTCAGTTTTTCAAATTTAAATGAGGGCAGAGTCTGACTTACAGAGACCATGATGTGAGGGTAAAAGGAGATAAAATTACCTAAATGTATTTTAAAGTAAGATAAAATGGCATCTCCATTTTCCAGGATCAATGAAACACATAAAATCCTCTAAGAGGCCTGGCTGCTGTTAGCTCTGCTCGCCTGCTGTGGGGCATATCTGTGGAACAATTGTAGCACAAGCGTGTGTAGATGCTATTTTGTTAGAGTCTGTAATCATCACAATAAACGCTATATGTTATTTTATTTGTATTTTATATTTTAATCTCCTGTAACTTAAAGGAGAATATTAAGACTATTTAAGTGAACAGCTGTCATTCTCCTAATGCTATTTTACTTTTTCTATTTTTTCATATACATTCATATATGCTAATTTTAACATTTTGCTGCTAATTTTCACAAGAAAGTCTATTCACCTAATATTCATATTTCTAAATTGGCTCTTCTTGTCACCTAAAAGCCATTTAGGAAAATTGTTATTACCAAACTTTGAAAACAAAGAAAATGTTTTATTAATACATTTTGATATTTCAAAAGTAATTATATTAAAGATTTGACTTAATAATCTATGATAACTGAAATCATCACATCATAAATGATGTATAAGTAATTTACCATAAAATATTTGTCTGAAGAACTTTCTCAACTTCTTCAATAAGGCTTTGCCAATCATAACAAGAAAACAAATAGATATTGCTGAGTACACGGGTTCCATTTTCCACTTTCTTGATGAGTTTATTTTGCTCTTTTCGAAATGACCCGGATTTATTGGTAGATAGTAAAATGTATTTTCCTTGCAAAGCACGTGTAACGAACACAGCATATTACCTTTTCTCAAGAAGATTTATGTGTTAAGATGACATCTTTCCCTTTAATGTCACCAAAATGAACAATGGTGTCACAGTAAAACTGGACATGGTTCAATGGCAATTGTGAAACTGTGTTGTTCCAATTCATACTGAAATTTCAGCTGAAGTAAATTTCTATTTTAAAATAGGCTGTGGCCCTTGTTCATTATCAAGGCATGTGAAAGCTTAAAAATTATGCTTTAAATTTCATGCTATTTTTCCTAACACTGTTGAGCATAATTTAATGTGTCAGACACGTAAGTGTCTGGTTTTTTTCTCCCTTTTCCCTTTTCTTCCTTCCTTTCTCCCTCTTCTCTCTCTCACTCTTTCATGAAACTTTGTATTTTATGAAGTTAAAACAAGACAGTTTAGAATGACTTATCTCAAACTATGAAATAAGAATGAGATATAATTTACAATTCCATTAATTTATGCATAATTCCATACATGCTAAATGTAAAATATGATATTTTGATGCACACATTATTTAACTAATAGGATATGAAGTAATGTACTTAGATATAAATTTCCAAGTCCTTCTTATTCGCAAGCTGGCTAAGGAATGTTTCTCTGTCAGTCTGGTCTAATGCTCTCCTCCTTTTCCCTCTGGGTTCTGCTGACTCTCCTGTGTTTGCCCTGCACTATTTTCTCTTCAACTTGGTTGCAGGGCTCTTACTGGTACAAGAAAACTCAGTCTTTGTGTCAGTGAAGGATCAGTGCTCAGTGTAGGGTTGCAGTCTACACTAGCTATGTTGTTGAGGAAGCCATGCTTTCCCCCAGTACCTTGTAAACTGCAGACAGCTTGCTATGAATTGTTAACTTATTTATTTCTATTTTCATGGATTTGAAGTTCTGCTCAGTGTCTCTCTTGCTCAGATGCATCTGTGTGCCCTGCCTCTATATTTTGCATGTTTTACTTCCCCTCTATGATAACGTGAATGAATGTTTAAATTCAGCTGTTTTCATACTGGGGATGCTATTTAGAGACTGGATCCAAGCTGAAAGCTGGTCTCTCACGCGGCCGCCATTATAGTCCTGTGTGACATTATTAAACATTCTTGGCCAGAGCAGCACAGGGTTTTACTACTTTAGTATTTTAAATACACTCTGCTATGGACGACAGCTTCACCAGTGCTATCTCATATAAATGTTTTAATGGTTAGATGTGGTATTATTATCCTCATTTAAAAGGTAAAGTATATCTCAGAGAAGCTTTGTCACATTTCTAATAAAGTTACAAAGCCACATGTACAAGATATTGTTATAGGGACAAATAAGACATGTTCCCTTTCCTCAAGGAACAGTCTTCAAATGCAGTTTCCTGATTTTTCTGTTATATTAGGGTAATTCTAATGGAAGAGGAAAATAACCATTTGTCCTCCAGTGTTTCTTTAAAAAAAAGTATCACATGCCACTAGGTGATAAATACAAAGACCTCGTCCTCTGTTTAATGTCATTTAAAATTCAAAATAAATGAACATTCAATAACTAAAAGCCAATCAAAGTAAGAACAATATTGTGCTACTTTGTTTTCAAATTATGCATTTTCTGGAAGTACACAGATTCTTTTTGAATCCATACTTTTTCTGTTCCAGAGTATTTTTAGGCTTTCATCTAACATACATAGAGTGGTTTCATGACTAGATTACTTCTTATAGAATTATGTTATTAATACTTTCATCTTTACTACTAATAAATATAGCATAATTTTATTTTACTAGGAGTTACTTAGTTGATTTATTGACTACTTAATGAGGTTTCTGATGGAAGTTGAACACGAATCCCTAAATTTGTCTTTCAATTTAGTTTTTACATCTCTGTAATATTCTGTGAACATCTGAGATTTCTAGAGTATTATTTGGTCTCATTCTGTGACTGTGCATTCTGTCAGAAACATAGCCTTAGTTGTGCTTGTTCAAATTATATATAAAATCTGGAATATCTCAAAGGGTTTGTGCCAATTTTTTCTGTATTTCCCATTTTCCCAGTGTGTGTGCTTGGGAAGATATCAACTCATTCAACATAATTTCACTCAATTAAGTTCCAAAAGCATTGGTTATTTATTCACCACTAATTCTATATCCAGGCATATAGCACACATATGTACACGCCTTCTCTGAGAACATGTGGGAAGAAATTTATGACTTTTAAGTTACTCATTATGCTTTAAACTTGAAGTTTCTCAGCTCGTTGATTTCCACTGATCTAGAGAAAGAAAAGCAAAATGCCATATTCATTGTAAACCTTTGCTTGATTTGTGCTATTGGTTTTCTCTGATAGTGTAGATAATTAAGATGTTTTCTTTATATATATCATTAGGAAAGAATCTAGATCTGTCCAAAATATGTACTGTGCTGTGGTACTCATTATTTTAAGATGTGGATATTTTTAAACCATTATAATACATATTTTGAATACTTTTCATCTGTACAACTAATATTTGCATAAATTCAAATTCCAAATAAGTCAGTACTGCAAAAAAAATTTCAATGAAATAAAGCCCATAATAATGTCAACAGTTTTATTTTCCTTATCACATTTAGTCCTTGAAAAATATTAGAATTTCCTACATCTAACTTTGAGATGACAAGCTTCTATATTTTTATGTGACTGAGGTTGCTAGTCATTGAAAACAATTTTATTTTCTCATCTCTTCTTTTTGAGCACATACTTTGAGTACATTTCTCATCCTTTCCTGCATTTGGACATGGCCATGAGATTGTATTCTAGCCCTGGAATATGAGCTAAAATGATACGTGTCACTTCCAATCCTGGACCACAGATCCTCCAACAAATGTGCCTTTATTCTTTCTTTCCTTTTCTGCCAGCTGGATATTGATGTCAGGGCAACTGTGGAGTCCTGAAAATGTTAAAGCCTCCACCATCTGGTTCATGAATAATCATATGGAACAATCTCCTGCCTCTACAGCCTCCACCCACTAGACTGGAACCATCTCGGTTGTCACGTGCGTGAGAAAGACACTTCTATTACAGTTGAGTCTTTTTTATAATTTGAAGTTTTTTGCTATCATAGTTAGCTTACCCTCACCAAACACTTCCTCTAATCAGTACAGTTTTAAAAGAAAAACAAATTTATACATATTAACACACCACAATTTGGCCATTTGCAGAATATTGCATAAATAAAGAGTTGAAATGCAGAAAATGTAGAACCATAAAGTTATAAAATTTTGGCAATCAATCCATATGTCAAAAACTGATACTATGAAAGACTGTCTCATGATATATGAAGTATTCAAAATCATTGCACAATTAAAATTCAATAAATATAATAATTGAATGTTCTTAATATTAAATATGTGGTACACAGCATTAATGCTGAAGTTAAAATCAAAAGTATTCAATTTGATGAGTTCTGATATATGCTTACACCCATGATACCATCAACACAATTAGGGTAATAAACATACCCATCGTCTCCAAAAGTTTTTTTGTATATATTAAATATGGGTAGTTTTTGTATATTAATATATCTCAATAAAGCTGAAAAAATTTAAAGTAATCATTTTTACTAAGAAGGCATGTCAAGTAACTTGCTTACAATACTTACTTTTAGTTTTGCTTTTCTTTTTATAATTATAAGAGACAGTGGCTTCCCTTAAATCAAGTTGTCTCTTACTGCACCTAACTCACTCATTTAACAAATATTGTTGATTGGTTACTATGTGGTATGTACTGCTACAAGCATTTAGTAGACATCAGTGAATAAAACGGACAGACATGTATACCCTTATAGAGCTTATATTCTAGCAGGGAGGTAGGGGAAAAAAGCATAATATGTAAGTAAATATATGATATATCAGACAGTGATAAATGCTACTGAAACCTAAGTGGGGGTGATGGTGTAGTTCAGGGTGCAAGTTTAAATAGTGTGGTCAAGGTAGGCTTTTGAGGAGGTGAGGATATTAGTTCTCAAAATATCTGGGAGAAGAGTCTGCCGGATAGATGGAGCAGCCAGTTCTGTAAATCAGGAATACAACAGCAGGTTCAAGGTTC
Source organism: Propithecus coquereli (assembly GCF_000956105.1). Taxonomy (NCBI): domain Eukaryota; kingdom Metazoa; phylum Chordata; class Mammalia; order Primates; family Indriidae; genus Propithecus; species Propithecus coquereli. Next base: position 21,851 of record NW_012150975.1, read on the forward strand.
AGGAAGGGACCAGTGTACTGATGAGGCAGGAGTCAGGGAAAGTTGTAGGAAATAAGGTTGGGGAGTGGATGGGAGAAGGAGACAAACCATGGAAGGCCATGGGGACGAACTTGGCTTTTGCTCTGTGAGAAATGGAGAGTCATTATGGGTTTGTAGCAGAGAAATGATATGACTTATATTTTAAAGAACCACTTTGGCTACTGAAATGACTGGAAAGAAGAAAGGATGGAAGCTCAGAGACTGGATAAAATGCTATTGCATAATCCAGGTCAGAGGATGTTGTTAGCTCAGATTATAGTGGAGACAGTGGAGATGGGGAGAAGTGATGGGATTTTGGATTATAAAGGTAGAAATCAAATTGATTTCCTGACCAAGTAGATGTGGAATGTATAATAGAGGAAAGAGGTAGATTAGTTCAAGATTTTTTTTTTTAATATGAACAACTGGAAAATGGAATTGCCTTGATCAAGATGGGAAAGGCTGTGGTAGAATAGGTTTGGGGACAAGGATCAGGAATTCAGTTTTGCATAGGTTGAGTTTGTAATGTCCATTAGACATATAAACGGAGATGATAGTAGGTTATTGGGTATGTAAGTCTGGATTTGGGGAGAAGATGTGAGTGAGGTAGACTTAACAGTTTTGGATTCTCTGCCATCTAGATGACGTTTAAAGTTAGCAGACCAGGTGAGATCACCAAGGGAGTGAGAGTAATAGAGAAGACAAGGATACCAAGAACAAAGTCTTGGGACACTTCAACAATCAGAAGTTGAAGGGAGGAGGAGGAACCAGAAAAGCAGAGTAGAAGGAAGAAGGTCAGGAGGGTTTGACATTCTTGTAATCAAATTAAGAAAACCTATTAGTCAAATGCTGGAGATAGGTCAACCAAATAAAGGTGAGAATTATTATAGGATTTAGCAATATGAAAGCAATGATGCCCTTGGTAAGAGCAGAGGAAAGTGCAATGAAAGTAAAGGCCTTATGTGAGAATAAGACATATTAATTGTACTTGAAGAGTAAAATTGGACACAGAGGGTATACACAGCTTTTTGATAAGTTTTACTGCAAAAGGTAGCAAAGAAATGAAGCCTCAGCTAGCAGGGAAATAAATCATCACACTATGAATTTATTATTGTTGCAGGGAAAGGCTATTTTAGAAATACTAAAGAATTGCAAGGTATTTACAAAAAATGCACGTGTTAAAAATACAATAAATGGTGAATAACTTTCTTTGGTTCTCCTTAGAAACTGGAGAGTGGACAGCAATGGAAGGGATGCATTTAAGGTCATCTAATTTTTTGAATTAGATTAAAAACATGCTTTCCCAAAGCAGGTAAAGAGTCAGAAATAGTTCTTCACTCTATTATCTATTCCTTTGCAATAACAGCCAAGAATGGATTTATAAACATGACAATGATTTTATGCACGTCTAGGGGCAAATATTCAGGAACCATGGGAGACAATATAGCTCTATCCTATTTTTCAGAGACCAAATGTCAAGAACAAAAATTTGTTCCTCATTATTATTTCAACAGAATTTTATTACTAATCCCTCATGGAGAACTATCTAAAACATCCTCAAGAATTTTTAAAAGAACATTCTTTATGTGGAGCTATCTAAAATTTTATTGTTTATACACCATATAAAATTTTTACAAGAACTTGTGTTAAACTTTTCTCTAAAATATTTATTAAGCTTATTTGTTATATAGTTATATTCGTAAATTATACATCAATAAATATAAATTATAAATACTTTTATTATCTTTTTTATTCTATCTCGTATTTTTCTCTTAGCTATTAAAAGTTTTCTATAACATTATTGCAAACAATATAATTTTATTTATGTGATCAAGTATTCACCATATTCTAGCAAACAGAACAATTTTCAGAACAATATGTATAGCTATCAATTGAGCACCTATGTGCCAGGAATTATTATACCTCATATTAATTATCTGTTTAATTTGATCTTCAATAAACCTTCTGTTGCCAAGAATTATGATTATTTTAACTTTATGAATTAGGAAACAAATTTAGAGGAGACAAGTAACTTAATGTTACACAGTGTCAAAGCCATCTTTTGAACTGATAGGTATGGAGATACACTGCCATTTTTTTTTCACAGAGAATGCTAATATTTTATTTATTTTATGCTCTTATTCTAACAATTTTCCTGGTCAAGAAATTCTTCATTATCTCAAGTCAATTTTGCCTGCTTTAATAGAAGTCCACCTTTAAAAAAAAAAAAAAGTAAAGCCTATAACAAGGTTATTTTTTTCAACAAGCACAATAATCCAGGTTTTGATCTTTTCTAAAATGGCATTTAACAAAACTTTATTATAGCAAGCATTGCTTAAACTCATATATACTAAGATGTGATTATGTCCTAATTACAAATAATGACATATGAAATATTTATTCTAGTATATATAATTGGCTTACTCATTGGCTATATAACATACTAATACCAGTGACTTCTTCCCATGTAAAAAAGTATTCCATAACTTTGGCTTGCAAAGTTTACTCTTTTCCTCGTCTGATCTGAGCCATTTTGGATGTAGTTAGTATACGTGAGACATTCAGACTCACTCTCAAGTGGAGGCTCATTAAGAACGTTTCCAGGAAGGAAGCACAGCTAGTTCAATCACTTTAAAATTTGCTTTGCAACCTATGACTCCCTATGTATGTTGCTACATTCATACTAAATCGCTTACAAAGCACATTATCCTTTAACTGCCTGCTGCACATACTACCATTTGGTGCTTGTGTAGAATTTACTATACTGTGAAGTGATTACAAATAAAGCCTTCTAATACATTTTTCATGAAGTTGTCCAGTATGTGCTATGGCACTTTACCACGGACCCCCCTCTGTGAGTTCTGATGTTAAATGGAAGGCAAATCTTCCTGTCAATGTAGGCTAAAATGACCCTCATTACCACAACCACCATGCCACTTTTTTTTTTTTCCCCAGAAAATATCTCAGTCATGACAACAAGCCTAGACAGTGAAAACTCAATAGAGAGAGAAAATTGCATGAGTTCTATCCTATTATCTAGTAAAACAGACAGCTTACTTTTGAGCAAGTAGAGACTTCCATAAATAAGCATAAAATGGTACAATATCAAACATTTATGCTCAAGGACATATTAAAATTCACATTGTTTAGTGTTTTACACAAGATAAACCTCTTGAGAACAGAGCCACTGTTTTATTCTTACAAATGTCTAGAATCAAGTAGAACCACACCATAAATGTTTTTTGAAAGAGATTCTTGAATTTTTCTCTAGTAAATGATGATACAAACAAATAAACAAAAGCCAGAGGCAACAAAAGCATGCCACAAAAAATAAACAAATGACCCTAGAGCCAAGAAACAGCTGTCTCAGTCTGAGGTACACCATCTGTCTAGCCTGCCTGGGACACGTGGCTTAACCACACTGTTAAGACCTTCTGTATGAGAAGGAGCTAGTCAGACACAAAACCCACTCCACATGCTTTGTAGTGTGCAGCATAATGACATCTGTTAAAATGTATGTGGTCCTCATTTCTGAATGCAATTTTAGTTATATTGTGCACTCTTTTGTGTTGGCTTCATAGAGCATCCATTTAAAAATCACTTCAGAAAATTCTACAGGTAGCATCTTGAATTTATGGAACCTCCATATTATTATAAACAATAAACATCCCAAGTGCCTCAAATTATGTTATACATATTAAATGTTGCAAAGATATTACAAAATAAGTGAGGTCTTTAAAA
>NW_012150975.1:26376-27212 GCF_000956105.1 Propithecus coquereli
ATTGCATCAGTTGGCTAGTGCCACAATAACACTGCATAACAAACCACTTGAAAATGCAGTAACTTATAACAGCAAGCACTTTTCTCTTGGTCATAAGTCTGCAGGTTGACTACAGTTTGGATGATCTAGGCTGGATTTTGCCATTCACTCTGCCTTAGGCTGTGGGTTGGCTGGGCTTGGTTCCAAACTATAGGTTGGATTCAGATCTGCTCCATATGTGAAGGTTTTGGAACTCAGACCAAAAGGGCAGGGGCTACTTGGGAACATATAGCTCTCACTGCAAATAAACAAGTTACAGAAGCCAAGTCAAACAATATTAGTACATTTAAGGTCTCTGTTTTTGTTACGTCTGTTTTGTTATGTCTGTTATGTTTGTTATGGCTGTTTCCATCAGCCAAAGCAGGTTCCATGGCTAAGCCCTGCATCAATGTAGGAGCAAAGTATATTCTTTCTACAATGAGAGGGGAAGAGAAGTGAATATTTCTGAAAATTCATATAAACTGTCATAGAATAAGCTTCATGGAATGCAGACATCCTTGAAAATAACCCTTAGCCTGAAATAAAGGACAATTTTACTATTTTTTAAAATATTACAAAAAGAAACAATAAATGAAATACATAATCTACCCCAATTTGGCATGGTGAAAACTTTGTTATGAGGTGATAACTACTGTTGCCTGTTTGCCTGTAGATTAGATAAAGAGATTAAGAAAATCATAAACTATACAAAATGTTGGGTAGGGAGGGATTAATGATGCTCAGTGAAGTGAAACTGCCACCAACTACATCTGAAAGTCATAGAGATAATGTGAAGTGACACAAAAATGAAACGAGCC
>NW_012150975.1:31077-43849 GCF_000956105.1 Propithecus coquereli
GTAACCTAAACATCTGTACCCCCATAATATGCTGAAATAAAAAAAAAAAAGAGTCTGGTTGAACAGCATGGCTAGAACTCAAATGTCTCTGTGTTGGAATATATAATGCCTAGTATAATACCTAGATTATTCTTATTCCCAATAATATCTACTTCCTATACTCTTTCCTGTATAAACATTGCCAGTGCATGATCATTTTTCCAAGGAAGTCATACTGGCAGAGGATAAGTGGATGGATGTGTATAGCCAATAATCATTCATGTAAAATGGTTAAAATGACATTTATATTCCGTTTATGTAGCATCATGCATTCAATATTTTGTCTAGGGTAAACATTCAAAATGGCCTTTTCTGACTTACCCCCAACCTTATTCTCTACCCCTGTCTCTTCCATAAAGTTTAAAATTGCTGCCTTCTTAGATCCTCCTCTCAGTTTAAAAGACCCTGATGGGAGTGATTAGAAGACATCATATTTAAAAATAATAAATTAGGCTCTGAAAACATCTTCTAGCTATTGTTATGACTAAAATATCTATAAATTATTTTTTCAACTGATTTTGGGAAGAGGCAACTTTTAGCAAACCATAGCCTCTAATGTGGACCTGAAACTTAAAAACATTATTAAAATGCAAATATGTTTCATAAACAAATCTTTGAGTCTTAAAAAAAAAGTGTGTGTGTGTGTGTATGTGTGTGTGTAGTTTTTTTGTTTGTTTGTTTTGTGCCTGGGCCAGGGATTTCATTATTTGTGATCTGATGTATCATGGTATTTTAGGTATTATTGTCAGTTACATTTCTGCTCACTTCAGATCTGTTCTTTAGCTTCTTTTGCATAAAAAAGTGTCACCATAATTACTGACTTACTTTCATTTTATTACTTACAGTTTAATTTATTCTACCTTTCTATATGAATTCTGGTTAATTGTTGTGGAAAAAACTTTACAGACAATTTAGCCTAATATTTCAATTTGCAGGTAAGGAAATTGAAACCAGAACCGTTAAGTGATTTACCATTAAGTGGAGCAGATACGTGTTAGGAAAATCACACACACCCAGATCTTCAGACTTAAATTTCACCACGTTGTCTTTTTTCTTTTAACCTTAGAAAAATATATTGTCATCAGCCACCTGTTACACAGAAATCTTGTAAAACGTAATTTTCATCACATAATAGAACTACACTGAAACTCATTATTCAATAAAAATGCAAGTTAAATGTACATACTAAAATTAAATAACATTATTTATATATCTACTGAGGAAGAATTAAAGCACCATGGCTAAGAAGATTCCCAGAAATTTCTTGAATTCATTATCTGATTTTACTCCTTTGAGGTAAGAAAGGTATAAGAATGCACCTTTCTGTATCATTGTAGTAATATCCTCTAATAGAAGCAAATTGAGTGACTGGAACTGAAAAATCGATGCAAAATTAACAGCATAAAAATCAGGTAAATATAGAGTCACAGTCTAAGTTGTCAAAGTACTTCCAGGTCTTAGAAATGGGGGTGGAGGGTTCAAGTTGAGGGAGGAGGTAACGTAGGGAAAACATTGTAATTGGGCATATTTCGAGAGTTCAGATAATTCTTGAAGATCTGCACAAGCAATATGTCTATAACCCAGGGAGGTTGTCTGAGTGACAAAGAACAGAAATCTAGACAAAGATAATAGACCCCAGAGAAAGAAGTATTGTTTATCCCATGTGTAAATATACTGGAATCAAGAAAATTGTTCTGTGTTTGAAAAAAGATATTTAACCAAGGATCTAGCAACAAACTGAAGTCTTATACCTGAAATTTGTGCATATTTTCTCTTGGGGAATGACGGCCACAGATGGCTTTCATTGGATAGTCCAGTGGGTCTTCATAATTTCTTCACGATGAAAGGTGGTTAGTTCACAAAAAAAGTAACAGAAGGAGAACCAGAAATAACCAAGTTTTTAGGCAACATTTTTTAGGTTTCTCACTCTGTTATATAGTTCACCTATAAAGTCAATTATGATAAAATCAGATTTATACAATGTTTTCCTACTGATTGATTAACAGGGGCTATTTTTATTCATGAAATTATAATTGGTGGCTGCAAACAATTATAAGTTTATAAATCATGGACTGAAACCTTTATGGGGGAATATAAAACAGAAGCTTATGAATTTTTAGGAAACAATTATCCTGTTTTCCACAGAAGTCTTTAATTTCAGTGAAATAAGAGAATGACAAAAAGAAATTAAATGTGAAAGGAGATTCATTTCTAAATTAAATGTTTCATGTCTCAAGTGGCATCAGCTGCTCTTTAAACCACATTTACATTACTATAATGATCTTTACTTTTAAAGGTTTATTACCTTAATCAAAATATTCATTAGAGGAAAAATGTTCATTCAAAGTTAAATCTTGTATGTACTTTTTAAATATTCAAATCCAATGTGAATTAAAATTTTCATTTATACCAATAAAAATTATCAGTAAAAAGAAAATTGAACTGTGCTCAGCAAACATAAATGTCCTTGATTTTAGTCATTATTATGAAGAATTTAGGGACTTTTCACCTAATTCATAAATATGTATACTTAGATTCATGAAGAGTGAAAAATTGAGTGTAATGGTCGTTCTGTTAGTTTATTTTTCCTAAGCTACACAGTTAATTAAAAGAATATCTTATTGCACTATTTTATATAATATTACATATGACAAAAAGACACACAGATGTCTAGATATAAACTAGAATTCTTTGAAAAGTTAAAATACATTTTAATCAGTTTTGAAGATTGTTACTGCTTGACAATTCAGATATCCAGTTGTCTTTTCCTGATTTTAAATCCATTTAAGCTAGAGGTGTTAGGAGGACCTACACTAATTAATATCATTTCCTTACTTATTCATAGCCTTCTGATATCTGAGCCTATACTCTAAATGTCTGATTCTTTTCAAATTTTTTAAAACAAAAGTTCTATGAGCTTTTATAAAATCATATCCCCGTGTATTTCTGGACCCTCACACAAACTGATTTAGGTGAGTGTGGCAAAGACAAAAGTCGTATGAGCGTCTCTGATCTTTGACAGGGTATATTTTGATTAAGTTTGGGCCATATAACCAGTTCTGGGCAATGAGCCATGAGTATTAATCCAGAGCCACATGGCATCACAAGGTGATGAAGCCTCTGTCAGACTGGATCTCTGAGTGATTACGTGGGGTAGAATCTCTCACAGGGCTGTACTGGACATATAACATGAAGAAGAAATACATTTCTAGTGTAATATGCTACTGGCTACTGAGATTTGGGGGCTAATGGTGTAACTAGTACTGAAATTGATTTAGAAATAAAGTAATAGCCTAAAAAAATTTCTGGACAACACTGTATTGTCTTAGCAGTTGAGCCATGGGTTGTGAACAAACTACTTTTGGATTTTGGAAAGTAGCTAAGCTGTGTGAACCAATAGCAAAATATTTGGTCCAAGTATTGTCTGCAATTATTTTGAAGACAGAAAGCTCATTTCTTAAGGAAGAGGCTGGAAACAGAAACTTCATAGTATGTAAAGCTTGCTATTGATAACATTTGGCAAGGTACTACAAAAAAGAATTTGACAGTCAACGAGCCTAAACGAAAAGGAATATAGACATCATAAGTTTGTGACCTTGCAAAGTCAGAAAAGGGATGGGGTTATAAAAGGCTTTCATGAACAAAGGCCCAATAATACCTTTACAATGACTAAAATATCTCAAGTTAAATGTCAATTTACGGCTATGGTGCACAATTTGAAAGTAACAATAACAAAACTCTAAAGTGTCTCAGGGTAAAATTGCACTAATGGGTAATATCTTCTAACCAAATCTGAGAGCTTCCAGATAGCCTCAGTAAGTGCAAGAGTGAGGTCTAAGATAACACAGAAACAAAGTTTTGAGACTTCTAGGAAAGGACTTTGGATGTGATGACTGGCAACTGGAAAATGTGATTACTTTTTAAAAACTGGGCAACTATAGAAAATTGAATCCCATGGTGTGCCACTAATAGTAGTGTGCTGCCTGCATTTGAAAATAAACCTGGAGATCACTTTAGTGTATGAAATAAAAAAGAAAACCCAAACCAAATTAGCTTTGATTGTACACTGAAGGGAAATCTACAGTGAATATCTAGCATCCCCAGATCAAGTCCTGTATTATATTGAACATACTGGGTTTAGAGGTATAAATAATTTCATAATTACATTAAATATGCAGACATATACTCATAGAAATTAGAAATATGGGAAATTTAGAAAATATGATTACAAATTTTAGATTATGGCAATGCTGTATGGAAAGCAGGGAAGATAGCATCACCTTATTTTGATAAATGAGAGGGTTGAAGTTTAGAGATTTGAAATAACTGTTCTGGAAAAAAATAATTCTACACTTTGTTTGGAACCAGAAAAGAGCTTGAATAGCCAAAGCAACCCTAAGCAAAAAGAACAAAGCTGGAAGCATCACATTCCCAGACTTCAAGATATACTACACGTCTGTAGTAACCAAAACAGCACGGTAGTGGCAAAAAATAGACATAGACCAATGGAACAGAATAGAGAAGCCAGATATAAAACTATCTACCTATAGCCAACTGATCTTTGACAAAGCAGACAAGAAAGCAAACCAGGGAAAAGAAGCCCTATTCAATAAACTGCTGGGAAAATTGGATATTCACATGCAGAAGAATGAAACAGGACTCCTATCTCTCACCACTGACAAAAATTAATTCAAAATGAATAGAAGACTTAAATGTAAGGCCTGAAACCACAATAATTCTAGAAGAAAATTTAGGAAAAACCCTTCTAGACATCAGTCTAGGCAAAGAATTTTTTTTCCAATTTCTTTATTTATTTTCTTTTTTTTTTAAAAATTTCAGAATATTATGGGGGTACAAACATTTTGGTTACATATAATGCGTTTGCATTGCCCAAGCCATGCATAGAAGCATGCCCATCCCCCATACAGTGGTGCTCCACACCCATTAGTTATGAGTTTACTCATCCCCTCCACCCCGCTCCCATCTTCCTGGCACCTGATAAATATTACTTCCATGTGAGCACCTCAGTGTTAATCAATTAATACAAATTTGATGGTGAGTACATGTGGAGCTTATTTTTCCATTCTTGTGATACTTCACTTTGAAGGATGGGCTGTAGCTCCACCCAGGATAATCCAAGAGGTGCTAGTTCACCATTGTTTTGTATGGTTGAGTAGCACTCTATGGTATACATATATCACATTTTATTAATCCACTCATGTATTGATGGGTACTTCAGTTGTTTCCACACTTTAGACAAAGAATTTATGACTGAGACGCCAATGGCAATTATAGCAGCAACAAAAATAAATAAATGGGACTTGATTAAATGAAAAAGCTTCTGCACAGCTAAGGAAATAATCAACAGAGCAAATAGACAACCCACAAAATGAGAGAAAACATTCGTGATCTACACATCAGATTAAGGGCTAATATCCAGAATCTACAAAGAACTCAAAGAAATCAGCAAGAAAAAAAACTAACAACCCCACTAAAAAGTGGGCAAAAGCCATGAACAGAAGCTTTTAGAAGATAGACAAGTGACCAACAAACATGAAAAAATGTTTAACATCACTAATCATCAGGGAAATGTAAATTAAAACCACAATAAGACATTATCTTACTCCTATTAGAATGGCTTTTATTAAAAAGTGAAAAAACAACAGATGCTGGCATGGATACAGAGAGAAAGGAATGCTTATACACTGTTGGCCGGACTGCAAAAGTTAGTACAACCTCTATGGAAAACAGTATGGAGATTTCTCAAGCAAGTAAAAGTAGACTTACTTGATCCAGCAATCCCACTATTGGGTATCTACCCAAAGGAAAAGTAGTCATTTTATCAAAAAGACACCTGCACTCACATCTTTTTGTGGAACAATTCACAATTGCAAAGAAGTGGAATCGACCCATGTGCCCATCAATTCATGAGTGGATTAACAAAATGTGGTATATGTATGTCATGGCATACTGCTTATCCATAAAAAAGATGAATTAATGCCTTTTGCAGCAATTTGGAAGGAATTGGAGGCCATTATCCCAAGTGAAGTATCTCAAGAGTGGAAAAACAAACACCGTGTGTACTCTCTAATAAATTGGAACTAACTGATGGGCACCAAAGAGCACAGGGGGAAGTAAAAATCATTGGGAATCAAGTAGAGGGGGAGCGGGGCTGAGGGGAGGGGTAAACCCCCACCTAACAAGTTCAATGAACACTATTCAGACAATGCGCACATTTATAGCTCTGACTCAACTCATGTATCAAAAACATCTTACCCCCTTAAAATTTTGAAATTAAAAATAGGTGAAAAAAATTAGGGTTAATAGAGCTAACAAATGACAAGTCATTATTAAATCTGAATATTATGGCTACTAGTTTGGATGTTTCTATTATATTAATACATGTTATATTGTGATCATTTAAAAAACACAGAAATTTAGATGAATTGTGAGAAAAAATTGGAATAAGAAATAACAAAAGATTTAAAATATTCTATAAGTTAATATGTTAAGTATTATTTCTGGAAAATATAGAACTTTCCTGTGATTCAGTGTCTAAATAAACAGGTTCATAAAGTTTCTTCACAGCTCAGAAAATTTATGTAGATAAAGGTCTGTCTTCCATACGGGCAATGAAATAAAAGCTCACTTTTCATATTTTTTAGACATTTGGGGAAAGATCAGGAAATAAAGATAAATGGAAAGGGAATATTAAATAACTACCGAATGCATTTTTCTGATGTGTCAAACAAACCAGTAGCAATTTAATGCATATAATAATTTATTGAGCACTTCGGAAACATAGAGTACTTTTCCTTTCCAAGTAATCTATATAATCTCCATAAGGATAGGAATGTTATTCCAGTTTCACAGATAACAAGAAAAACTAATACAAAGAAGATAAATTACACCCTTTAATGTCAAGTAGAGTTACTAACACATGCATTTTTTGGTCATCATAAAAGCTCTAATTCCTATCCCTAATCTCAGCTCATGCTACCATGTGGAAATCTACTTGGCTGTAAAACAGATCCATCTGCATCTCTTTTCATTTATTTTGAAAACCTACAGGGGAATATTTGTTATCATGGCATATGCTTATGAACAATTGCTTTCAAGTATTACACATTGCTAGACCCAATTTTTATGTTAAGTTAGAATTGCCTCCAGGGAAATGTTATATTAGTTGCCAGAGTGTAAATGCAATTTCAAAATCAAGATGCTGTAATCAGAAAGGGGCTACATATGTTATCTACGTGGTAGGTATTCTTCGTTGCCTCTATAGTATTTTTTTCTCATTTTCTTTGGAGTAATAGCAACTTACTCTTATTTGGAGTGTCATAAACCCAGTCTCAGGTGGTGAACGCTGTTCAGTTCAATCAGGGGGTCCCTGTGCTTTGCTTTGCTGCTTGCCTCAGCTACGAACAGTTGTGACTCAGCTCTGGCCAATGAGAACTCAGTGGCCGTCTGCTGAGACCAGGGATGGAGGAACTTCTGAGAAACGTTTCTTCCCTGATGAAAGATTGGAAATGACACTGCTGCTTTCTTCTCCATCTTCCTGCTGAGAATGCGGCTCTATTTCTAGACCTATAATAGTCACTTTGTGGCTTTGAGAGAGTCAGCGTTAGGGAAAGGCAGGAGAATCTAGAGATGTCAGCTTAACACTCTTGGTCCATTTACCTTCTGATTTTGTTACACGAACAAAAAATACATTTGAGACTCTGAGATTGGATTTTCTGTTACTTGAGGCAAAAACAATCTTAGCTGATACATTTTCTAAACTATGTCTCTAAGAATCATAAGGATATGAAATAATTGATTTAGGGGTTTCACAATGAAGACTTTTCTGCATAATACTGAAGATTTAAACTGTCAGTGTAACATAGCCATGTATTGTATTATTATTATTTTTTATATTGTGCCATATGCATGATTTCATTTGGAAAAAGAAAGTTATTAAAATATTTTAAAACTGTACTCTAGAAAACCACTGTAAAGCTTATTAACCAAGAGTCTTTGAATATCTGAAATTCCTATAAGCATATTTTTTATACTCTATCATCATTTCCTAATGTCGTTTAAAACATATCATATTCTGAAACATTTAGCTGACTTCTTTATAATAATGCATTGCATTTCAGAGCCTACATTTGCATTCTTTTTATAATTAAGTGGCATCTAGTGATGCTTTATGATGACATCATATAACTTTTGATTGTTAGCAAATATGTCTGATTGTCTTCAGATTAGGGTGTTTTAATGTAAAAATCACATATTTAGGCTGCTTTGCTCATATTTAATTTACTTTAGCTTCTTATGAAGAAAATTTCTCACTTGAAAATATTTCTCAATTAAAAGACAATTTCATAAAATGAGTAACACAGCCCATGTCATATGGCCCTGCAGAACTGCCAAATATTGTGTGTGACATCTTTCAGATTACTTAGATGCTATTTTGGCAGCTACTAACTTTGTCACGATTCATTACTAGTAACTATAACAGAGATAACTGTACATATTCGCCAAGCCTGTTGTCAATCTGCAATTTGTTTAGTTCTTATAATTGAGTTCAGTGAATTGTGGCAGAAGGGATGTGTGCCATTTCCAAACCCGGCCCACCAAAATACATTTTCCCATTCCCTTTCTCCATTCTCTTTCTTCTGCTGGTCTTCCATTGATGACATCAGGCAACGTTAGAGCCACAAGACGATGGGGCCACAAGATATGAGTAACCTGAATCCAGAGTCATCATACACAGTTATCCAAGAAAGGTGCCCGACTGGAATATATACACGATGGGCATTGTGTGAGTGAGTAATAAACTTTTTTTATATGTGAATCTACTGAGAATTTAGATTATTTTTTTCAGTGACCAATTGTATTAGTTGTATAGTGCTATATAAGAGATTGCACCAAAACTTAGTGGCTCAAAATAGCAAACATTCATTATCTCACAAGTCAGTAATCCGGGAGAACCTCAGCTGGGTGGTTGTGGCTCAGAGTCTCTCGCAAGGTTGGAATTGCTGTATCATCTGGGAAAACTGTCATCAGAGGCCTGCTCTGGAGGTAAAAGTATCCACTTCCAAGCTCATGTATGTGGCTGTTGGCTGGTGGTCTTAGTTCCTCACCAAGAGGACTTCTCTATAGGGTTGCTTATCACATGGAAGCTCCCCAAGAGTGAGTGATCTGAGAGAAAATGACGGAGCGAGAGAGAGAGAGAGAGAGAGAGAGAGAGAGAGAAACACACACCCAAGATGGAAACCACAGTTTTTATAATTTTATCACCGAAGTGATACATAACTTCTACTGTATTCTACTAGACACACAGATGGTACAATGTGGTGGGATACTACACACAGGCATGAATTCCAGGAGGCAGGAATGATTGGGGTCGTATTGGAGGCTGGCTACGTCACTGATACTACATACTCAGACTGGTATAGTAAGTATAGTAGCAAATACAAAAAATAAAAAAAAATATGAGAGCCTGGGATTGTTCTGGAACAAAGAACAAAATTTAGCAACTTTTCTATTATCATAATACTAATTCAAATTTTGTAATGTTTTGTCACATTTTTCTCACTTCGTTGTTAGTAAAATTAATATCTCAAAGTTTAATTTTAAAGCTTCAAAGTGTGACATGAGTTTTAAGGCAATTTATGAAGCTTAATTAGAACTGCAAAATCTTGCAGATTCAGCTGATGTTTATTAAGTGTCTACTACATATGTAACGTGAGTATTTCTGTAAACAATCTGGCATGTAAACAAGACTTTCAGATCTCAAGAGATTTCAGGTTAGAATGCTTATATTAATACATCCTTTTGCTCAGACTAGCAGGGAGGTACATTTTAAGTCTTCTATTCTTACGTTCTCCCATCTCTGGTTTGTCCAATTACATTTCAGCTTCCTGGCATGTGGCAGAAGCTAGTCATTCTCACTTCTACCTCATGGCATGGAAGCCATAAATCAAATGTTGAGATAAGAGCCTCTCCCTCGCTGCTATTCAAAGAATTGTAGATTTGTAAATGGCCACTGTGTGCGCCACCTGGAAGGAATTTTGTACGGGCCTTGTTCAACACCATTGCCCAGACAACATCTTTCCAGGGAAGACCAATACACTCCCCACTTCTAGAGTTAATGATGATGGATTATATTCTTAAAAAATGTAAAGAGAGTGGATGTTATGTGCTCTTACTGCAAAAATGATAACTATGTGAGGTAATGGATTTGCTATTTAGTTAGATTTAATAATTCCACAATGATAATGTACTTCAAAACATCATGTTGTACAGGATAAAAACCTACAATGTTATCTGTCAATTTAAAAATAAATAAGAAAAAAATACTCCATTTCTGTGTGTTAATAGTTGAGCCCCATGGTGACACTGGCCTCATGAGACTCACTCATACCATACCAACTGTGCAGACACACCTAGCAAGAAACATTATTGATGTTCACCATGACATGCTTGGTTTGTGATTTCTGGGGTTTCTTCTCATGCTGATTTTGGTACACAGTCTTGCAGTTCTTTGAGATAAAAGACCCACACAGTCTTGTCACGATTAACCAAGAGAATACCATGCAAAAGTGGGCCTTGTCTCTAGATATTTCACTCCTCAGGGTACAGGATTTAATCCTTGAAGGCTGATCAGATTTCATATTTGTCAGGCTCAGAGACACAACTATACTCTGCTTTTTTATTCTTTGCGAACTCTGTAAAAGTCAGTCCATGTCTCATTCTCTATTCTTTGGTCAAAATAATTATTTGGGGGATTTAGTGTCTTACCATGTCCCTAGATCTTGGTTGGAATTACCTTGTCTATATTAACAGATTGAATCTTCAGGATAAGATTGATGGATTTCAGACCTGCAACTCCCATAGGCACATGACTTCTCTATTTAATTTTGCTTATCCTCTCCTGGAAATGTATTAGAAGGTTATTTTCTAAGTCACAGGTGAAAAACGACTCTCTTTTATTACATTCTTTTTTTGTTCCATCACATATCATCATGTTTGTGAATTTTCACTGAAAAATTAATTAATGTATTCTCAGATTCCCTCAAACAATACTATGTACATAGAATTTGCATACACAATACTCTTATGAAACCAGCCTGACAGATGGTTAGCTCCTTCGCTTCTTCCAAGTTTTACAAAACAGCTTATTTCTCTGTGAGGCCTTCTCTGACCTCATTATCTAAAATATATTTCAAGTTCCCCATTGCTTATTTTACTTTTGCTCCTTCTCAAGAGTCCTACCACGTAATGTGCTATATTTTCCTTATTTAACTTGTTAGCTTTCTGTCTCCCCCACAGAATATAAGCTCCATGAAGACAGGGAATTCCATCTGATTTTTTTCACTACTGTATCCTCAAGGCCTAGAAAGCAATTGGCACATAGTGTGCATGCAATAAGTATATGTTGAATTAAGAAATGAACGCTTTATGCATTTCAGGGTTTCTCAATTCATGTCCCATAGCACACTAGTGTGGCCCAGGCAGGTTGCAGGTGAACCAGGATTTTGTTCCTTCATCCCTGGGGGCAACTGGAGCCTACAACTGACTGCAAACAGCCTCTTCTGTATGTTCCAGTGTGTGGTTCATTTTTCTTTCTTTTTCAATATATGCTACAAGGTGAAATACATTAGAAAGCACTGGAAAAGTTTTTAGCTCATACCATCACCTCTACTTTCAAACCTCCTCTCTGCCATGTAATATGTGAAAGATAATTTCACTGGAAACCTTTCTTCAGGTGAGAGATTTAGTCACAATTATCACTGTCAAGGGCAAATAAATGACTTATTGGAGTTTATTTTGAAGGCCAAAACCAGATTCTAACTGCATACTAATGTAGTAATTGCATTACCAGCTTCCTCTGATATTTATAAACTACTCAAACTCTGCATTAGTGGTTTATGACATCACCAATACCAGTAAATTTAATCTTGCTTTTTTTTCGTTTAGTAAAGAGTCATGCATCATTCCCTATTATAGGAACATACTCTATAGTGCTTATATAAATCTTCACCAGTTTCTTACTACATTAAAAGCCCTTTGGTCCTAATGTAACTACTTCATCAGCAAATACACATTCATGTTTGCTGACTAAACATATTCATATTTACCTATTAAAGATGAACAATTAAAATTCAGAAAAAAAATCAGAACATTCTTTTAATTTTAGGATGGCACAGCTCATTTAAACAGAAATTATTTTGTGAATTTACACAATCTGTGACCTTTCACACCCCAAGGTCTCTTCAAATGTGGCTCACTTTGCCTAAAGTGAGAAGCCACTCTTTCATTTATTTAGTTTCATAATAAATGTGATGTCTGCTGTGTAGTTAGGCAACAATAAAGATATTTTATTTCCTATAGTCTTTTTGCTATGAGGGGTAGGAAGGAAAATCAATATGTCACAACATCATAAAGCAACCCAGAAAATAAAGTGGGAAATAAAAGAGCCAATAAAAAAAAAACCAATACAATTAACGGATCATGTCTGAGTTTCCAAAGTGAACTTAAATTCAGATGCATTTGTACATTTTGGTTTTTTGGTTGTTTTGGGGGATCTTTTTGGGGGCCCGAAGAGGTAAAGTTATATTTCTAATAACTTCTGATTAGGAAATTATTTCATTGAATAATTTGGCAGACAATAAAAGATGATATGAGTCATCTAAACTTTCAGGCAGTTAGCTAATTAGTAAGTTACTTTTCCTAAATAATACCA
>NW_012150975.1:44321-45456 GCF_000956105.1 Propithecus coquereli
TATTTTGTTTGTTTTTAATATGTAAAGATTTATTCTTGTGAATATTCTTGTATAATTAGTCTAATATGTTAAAGTATAAAAATCTGGAAATTTTTATTTTCTCACATTTATGAGCTTTGTAGTCTTGAGCAAGATACCAAGTCTCTCTAAGTCTTGGTTTCTATTTATTTTACAGAGTAGGTGTGTGAATTAACCAAGATAGTCTACAAAAAAGCATCTAGTACAGAGCTTAGCACGTAATAGTTGTTCAACAAATATGTGCTATCTTCCTTTCAATTAAAATATAGATTAGAAAGTCATACATGACCATCTTGAATTAATAGAGGGTGACAATGACTGCAAGTTTAGCTATTGAATATAAACATATTAATATATTGATTTATGTACTTATATCTAAAAAAGTTATTAATCATTGTTTTAGCTTTTAAATACCAATCTCAGAAAATCTTTATAGGAATATGGAGCACATCCTAATATAAATTTTTTCTACTTTACATTTTATGGTAAATTTTCCTCACTAAAATTTTGTCAGTATTATATAATCTGAAAAGTTCTAGATTTTGATATTCAATGAAATCAGCGCTATATAAGTTCAAAATTACAGGTCTTGCAATTGTAAGTTCATTAGACTAACATCAAATACCAATTCATGGCAATACTATACATGATAGAACAGAGGATATTAATCTATAAAACCCAACTATTTTTTGATATAAGTAGCATGCATGCATCTTTGGAACAAGAAATTAGACATTTGATTATTCAGTATATTAATTACTTCTAATTATTTTAAGTTCTATGAGGTATATATTGATAATGGGGACCTTATAAAATCTATTACTAAATTTTATGTAACTGTTGACTATTGCAATTAGTAGTAACCTCCATAGTAACTGCTTGTTAATTGGTATATTGTACTTGGGATATAAATTGCCAATTGGCTACTTCAAACACTGATATAGTCATCAACTGAAAACTATTTTTTGAAATGATTAGTTTTTTTCGTTTGTTTGTTTTTGTTTTTGAGACAGTCTCACTCTGTTGCCTGGGCTAAAGTGCCCTGGCGTCAGCCTAGCCCACAGCAACCTCAAACTCCTGGGCTCAAGAGATCCTCCTGCCTCAGCCTCCCGAGTAG
>NW_012150975.1:45506-46794 GCF_000956105.1 Propithecus coquereli
CTCACATTATCCTATGTGAATAAAACAATTTTTATAGTTATCATTTACTTTCATTAAAATGTTTGAAAATACTTTTCAATAAATAGAAAAAATATGAAAACTTAAAGTCTAATATTAACTTAATTATAAGGCTGTAATTCCAACTAATTATATGGCTATTAGAAAGTTGTAGCAAAGAGAAACTCACCAACATCTGGAAGTTTTTATAGACATGTAAAAATCAGATTACCTGTGTACTGATTTTTTAACGTCATGTTAGCCATGAGCAACCAACTACTTACATCTCTTTAATCTAACACAACTTTTCAATGAACTTTTATGTATGTTTTCTTCAGTTATAGTAAACAATGAATATAACATATACTCCGCTTGTCAAATTTCTTCATACCTACAATGTGGGCAACGGAGTTAAAATTAGGGCAAAAATTGAAGATAAATATAAAATCCACATCATTTTTTGAATTCTCCATAGGGGCCTGAACAAATTAGTGTTAAGGGATAACTTGAAAAATTAGGACGTTTCAGGAGTAAAAATCAATCACCATATGAAAGTAGTCAAATTAAGCCCAGTAGGCAGGTGCTCATTATCATATTTAATTGAGGATAACAGGATCGCTGGTGGAGCTGTTACAGGGAAACCTTGTAGACAAAATATACATCATTTGTACCCCCAAAATATTTTTGACTGCTTTATAAATATTTTTACATATTACAAATATTCAATTAAATGCAAGATGAGATGTTTAAATTAGACAGGAAGCTTCATCATTTAATGTGTCATTAATGAACACCTGAGAATAAAACTAAAGAGTCTTATCTGCTGCTCTGAGTTGTTGGAATCTATCTGTTATCCCTCTATTTTGTTTAATGGCAAGTTCGGAGACGCGTGAGAGGTAGATTGGAAAGAAGCAGAGGTGGCAGTTCATGAAAATCCTGGGACAGTGATGTGGAGGAGTGATGTTGCCCAGTTCCTAGAAGTGCTTGTCTTGTTCTCAATTTTCTCAAGTGTTTTCTCTTAGGGGCTGGACACTCTACGCGTTCTATTGTGAAGTCATCATAGTCACCTCTGTCGTTATCACACAAAATCATCCTCATTTGCTACATGGTAAGACAGAGGTGGAGAGAACTTGTTCCCCTTCCCCTGCCCAAAGGTGCAAAGACCAATAAGCTGAGAGGTAGACAATCAAATCCACAGATCTGCCACCAGAGCCAAGACTGTCTTTAGTATATTATTTTGTCTCAGTAAGAGCCAGAAACACAGATGTTTTACACAAACCCCCTTATTTTC
>NW_012150975.1:46844-47861 GCF_000956105.1 Propithecus coquereli
ATCTTTTGTTAATAGTCTTGAAAGTAAGCAGACAAAATACACGGGATGAGCTATGTAACCATTGCATTCAATAAAATGCTCAATGTTAAATTTTTTTTAATTGGAATACACTTATAATTTGTAAATAGCATCTATGCAATTCTATGAATACTTTTTATTTTTTCATTCAAGCCCTGACAATATATTTCCATCGAAAAACATCACATATCCTGGAAGTTAAGACTACAAGTTTGTTGAAATACAGCTATGATTGTACCCCAAGATGTCAAACACATAATTATTCAGATGAGTGGTTTTATCAAGCACTGGTCTTAAGTAAGGGGAAAAATATCACTGTGTCTGGGCCCTGAATGAGAATCGTCTCATTTTCAGAAAACCCTCATGTAGCTTGCACTTTCATAAATACTGGAAGCTACAGCTCTTTGGAATTGTTGACATCTTTCTTGATGAGAAAAATATTATAAACTCAAAGATAGTATATCTCATGTTAAGGGTTCTTGCTGTCATGAGAAAAATAGTAAATCACAACAAGTGGGATATGGAGACTTGCAGTCACACAGGCTTTGGACTGGAAGAAGGCGGATTTTCTGGTAATATAAAGAAGAAAACCCTTAGGGAAGACACTTGTAAACTCAGCCTGCATGAGGGAGGGCTCAGGTCAGGGAGAAAGAGGAAGCTGATGACAGTGCTTTATAGTTAGGATGAGGAGAAATACACACATTCAAGATACACAGTTTTTGGCTATAAGGGTAGACGTCTTTTCTGAAGTTAACAAAAGGTGGGCACGCCCGAGTGTTTCTCATGACTTTGAGACATGTGGAAAGAGCACTAGGATGATTTAACCACTTCTGCTTCTGTCCACATTGATTTAGCCTCTTCAGTTTGTTTACCTATGTGTGAAGTCAAAGAATGAAGTAATTAATTCCAAATGTTCACAGATTTATTTTCACATCAGGGAGGCAGTTGCAGGTTGTGCATTAACAATGGATGATGCGACTGATGTGTAGGAGAATTATA
>NW_012150975.1:51866-53250 GCF_000956105.1 Propithecus coquereli
ATATTTTTCTCTCAAAGGAAAACTTTCAACCAGAGCAATACCTTTTTCTTTAAATTTTGAAATATTTGTTCAGGAAGTTTTTACCTCTTCTCTAAGAGGAGCTGAGGATCTAAAATTTTGTAAATTCTCAAATCTTGATTTGTCTTCAGAGTTTAACTTCAATGTCCCTTGAAATTCTGGCATGTGTAAAGAAGAATTTTTAATTAGAAGAATTATTTAAGGATTTTTAAGATAAAATATTTGTTGACTAGCATTATCTTGGTTTATTTTTCCCATTAATGTGTCCTTTTCATCAATATGGGAAATCAATTATTAATATCAAGGGAACTCATTTTAGTTCCTTTGAGACTTTATAGAGTAAAATTCTTGAAATCATTATGTATTTCATCTACCTAGTAATAAGCAATATGCATTATCTGATGAGTCAGTATAAAATCCATAGCCAGGCACTGTGGCACATGTCTATAATCCCATCTACTCTGCAGGCTGTGGTGGGAGGATTCCTTGAGGCAGGAGTTTGAGACCAGCCCGGGCAATATAGTGAGATGCTGTCTCTGAAAAGGACGAAGACAACAGCAACAAGAATCCTCTGACTTTTCTATGTGGTTGGGAAAACAAGAGTTCACAAATGAGGGGTAGTTAGAGAGCAGTTGTATAGAAATTATGTTTGTCACAATATATTCCCACTGTCACCAGTAGTCTCTTAATTGTTGCTATGGTTTAAATGTGTAACCTCCAAAATCT
This sequence comes from Propithecus coquereli, assembly GCF_000956105.1. Classification (NCBI taxonomy): domain Eukaryota; kingdom Metazoa; phylum Chordata; class Mammalia; order Primates; family Indriidae; genus Propithecus; species Propithecus coquereli. Next base: position 52,611 of record NW_012150975.1, read on the forward strand.
AGATGTTGGAACTTAATGGCCAATGTCCTGGTATTAAAAGGTGGGGACTTTAAGAAGTGATTAGGTCGTAAGAGACCACCAACTCATAAATGGGATTCAGGGCCTTATAATAGAGGCTTCTTAGATCATTTAGCCCTCTTGCCCTGCTGCCCTCTTTCTTGTGAGGACATGGCATCCCTCCCTGCACAGACACAGTGTTCAAGGTGCCACCTTGGAAGCAGAGACCAGACCCTCACCAGACACCAAACCGGCTGGTGCCTTTATCTTGAACTTTCCAGCATCCAGAACTGTGAGAAATAAATTTCTGTTCTTTATAAGTTACCCAGTCTATAGCATTTTTATAGCAGCACAAACAGACTAAGACAGTGACCAACAGTAACAATGACATCAAGTTTATTACAATTTGATGAATATGATGGTTTTTATTCACCCAGTCTATAAATTAGTTTTTTTGACATTACACTAATTCAATGTATTTAAAATGCAAATAATATTGACTTGTTTTTAATACAACTAACTACTCTTCCTCTCTACTTTTGCCACTGGAGTCCTTTAACTCACTGTATGGATTTTATCTTTTAATTATGGCTCATTTAGGAATGCCAAGATTTCTGGTTTATGTGCCCCATTTGTCATTATA
>NW_012150975.1:54960-56118 GCF_000956105.1 Propithecus coquereli
TTTTTTGTGTAGGTGTGTCATTTAAGTATGATATAGTTATTTTTTCCCCTAAAGCAGGTTGGTAACGCTAAAGCTAGTGTGTGTAAAATTACTTAGATATCCTATATGAGAAGAAAGAGATTTCCTTGCAGATTTTTTTTAGTTAACGTAATGGTTTTATTACTAGGACAGGGGCAATCTTCTAACAGGATGAATATGAATTCCAAAAAGTACTCAAATGGGGAGTGTAGAAACTGACACAGCAAATTAGAATTCAGCTGAAGCAGATAAAATGCTAATGCCAAATCTCAGTGAAATAAACTAGCTTCCATTTGAAAAGACTACCTTTTGAGTATGTAATGTCTCTTGCATGTTGAAGTAAATACTTCACAGAAAGGTTACTTTCACTTAATTTTCCATACAATTTTCCCAACAAATGTCTTTATTCTTTCACAAATGACTTTCTGTGACTTATATATATATAAACTTATACCTCTATTTTATACTATAAAAAGCACCGAAATGAAGATTTGGTAATTTTCAAATGGAAACTAGAATTGATTCAAATATCCAAAGCACTAAAACATTGTGTTCTATTATTTCAAATCGACTAATGTGTCATCTTTCTAAAACAAATGAACAAACAGCAACAATTCCAGACAAGCGTTCCATCTATGTTAAATTTTCCAAATTTTATTCACCGAGTGAATAAAATCATGAGTTCTGGAACTAATGAAACTTGGCTTTAATACCATACGGTGATGTTAAAATAGACAGGATTTCTTCACCTGCTAAATTGTGATAACAGAACAACATGCAGAGTTGTTGGGAGAAGTAAAAAAGAAAGCACATTAAAATGGTGGCTATTGTGGTTTTATCTGATGTGCAAGAAATAAGTATACCACATAATAAGAAGTGTGACTGCTTTAAAAGAGGTGCACTTGTACTAGAGTGGGGAGTGAAAATGAGTTTGGGAGGAGAGGAGGAATGCTTATGCTAGAGTTTTAAGAACAAATAGAATTATAATTTTTGGGAAAATGTCAAAGAATGAGAAAAGAGCATGAGCAAAGGAACGGAGGCAAGACAGTGAAAGCAAGTTTCAATATGGGAGAGCATTTTCATTTATAAAATGATATGCAGACTTGGTAGAGGAGGGTAGAGAGGGAACAACAAGACCAC
>NW_012150975.1:57498-59253 GCF_000956105.1 Propithecus coquereli
TTATCCATTTTGAATTGATTTTTGTGAGAGGTGAGAGGTGGTTATCCAGTTTTCCCAGCACCATTTATTGAATAGAGACTCTTTTCCCCAATGTATATTTTTGTCTGCTTTGTGGAAAATTAGATGACAATATGTGGATGGTTTCATTTCTGGGTTCTCAGTTCTGTTTCAAAGGTCTATATCTCTGTTCTTGTGCCTGTACCATGCTGCTGTAGTTACTATAGCCTTGTAGCAAAGCTTGAAGTCTGGTAGACTGATACCTCCCAGTTTGTTCTTTTTGCTTAAGATTGCTTTGGCTATACGAGGTCTTTTCTGGTTCCATACAAAGCATAGAATTATTTTTTCCAGATCTGTGAAGAATGATTATGGTACTTTGATAGGGATTGCATTAATTCTGTAGATCACTTTAGGTAGTACGGACATTTTAACAATATCGATTCTGCCAATCCATGAGAACGGTAGATTTTTCCATCTGTTTACATCTTCTACAATTTCTTTTCTCAGTGTTTCATAGTTCTCCCAATATAAGTCTCTCACCTCCTTCATTAAATATATTCCTAGATACTTAATTTTCTTTGAAGTTATTGTAAAAGGTGCTGCGTTTTTGATTTGATTTTAGGCTTGACTGTTATTGGTATATATGAATGCCACTGATTTGTATGCATTAATTTTGTATCCTGAGACTTTACTGAATTCATTCATCAATTTCAGCAGTCTCTTGGTTGAATCCTTGGGGTTTTCTGGATATATCATCATATCCTTGGCAAAGAGTGAGAGTTTGTTCTCTTCTGCCACCATTTGGATGCCCTTAATTCCCCTCTCTTTTCTGATTGCTCTGGCAAGGACTTCCAGCACTATATTGAATGGAAGTGGAGATAGCGGGCAACCTTGTCTTGTTCCCAATCTTAGAGGAAAAGCAGACTGAAAACTACAAAAATTTGTTGAAAAAATTAAACAAAGTTTAAATAAATGGAATGTACTGGAAGACTTAATCCTGTTAAGATGGCAATACTTTCCATAGATTCAGTGCAATCCCAACCAACAACTAGGTTGCCTTTTTATTTTTTAGAGACTGACAAGTTGATTTTAAAATATATATGAGAGTGCAAGGGTTCCAGCATAGCCAAAATAATATTTAAAAATAAGACAAATTTGGAAGATTCATACTTTCTTATTTCAAAAGTTACTGTTAACATAAACTACAGTAATAAATATAGTGTGTACTATGTAATTATGGACAAATAGATAAATAGAATAGAACTGAATGTGCAGAAATATAGCTTCACATTTATGCTCATTTTATTTTAGACATTGATTCCAAAATAATTGAATGAGGAAAGAGTCATCTTTTTAAAAATTATGTGAAAACGGTCTTTTCACAATTGTCTTTTTAACATTCTTCAGGAAAAGAATGCATTTGACCCTCTACCTCACACAATAGGCAACAATGAACACAACATGAAACAAATATAACTGTGAAAGCTAAAATTATAAAACTTTTAGAAGAGAGAATATAGGAATAATACTCCATAACCTTTTGTTAGGCAAGGGTTCTTATGATGCCAAAAGGATCAGAGATAAAAAAGAAAACAAATTAGACTTCATCAAAATTAAAGAAAACCTTGTGTTTCAAAGGACACATCAAGAAAGTGAAAAAGTAGTCCACACAATGGGAGAACATACTTGCAAACCATATACTTTTTATGGCACTTGTACTCGGAATATATTAAAATCTATTACAACTCAACAATAAAA
>NW_012150975.1:59303-60500 GCF_000956105.1 Propithecus coquereli
CTGCCCATATCCTAGGAAACTTTGCTATTTATCCTTCTTTAAATCTATAATATTCCCCCTCTTATATCAGTAACTATCTTGGGAAATTGGGGTGCAGGGATTATTCCATTTCTTTACTGAACTAGGTAAAACATTTTGCTCATCGCTCTGTAGGAAACACAATATACATGGCTATCACTGTTTTCAAAGGTCTGATGTCTCAGAATATATCTTACTGTAGGAAAAAAATATAAAATTGTTAAATGCTCTTGATGCCATTAACTTGAAAAGTAATATATTTAAGAGAAAATCATTGCCTATTAACAATAATAAGATAGAATTTTACTAAAAGTCATGTTGTAACAGTAAAAACATAATAGTTACGTTTAAAGAATTCTGATCAAAACTAAAACAAAAATATACAAAAGAGTAAAGAAGTTTATAACTTTTTTGTTCAACCTTGAAACAAAGTTATATTTTTCAGTCTTTGCACACATTATTTATAAATCCCCAAGAACACAAAACTATTAAACTTTTAAGTGTAGCTCTTGACCAAGGAAAGGTGGTGATAGCCTCTTTGGACATACATTGGTTATTAATCAATTTATAAGTACAGAATGCTTCTAAAGGTACTGAAAGCCTGTCTATAAAGTTTTCTTTTTGGGAAATTCTATTGTCAGGTGCTTCCTAGTATCAATAATCCTGATAATACAGAACAAATACATTTAACGGAAGAAACTGCTGTTCATCCTATCACCTTCTTATAAAGTAACAGAAGATATTTTAACATAGATGATGAGTATGCCATAATATAAAGGATATTAACAGCTGCAATTTCTGTGTGGCAGGCAGTATAGAAGCAGCCTACACAGGCTAAATAGATCATGCTAAAATCATTTCATTCGTAATGGTTCTCTGCTAGTAAAACTGTGTTGGTCAGAAACACTGTTAGCATGCTTAGAAAGGAATTTAACTGGTTCCACTCTTTTCTTTTCCAAGGGATAAAAGAAGAAAATAGATTGTGGGCCCTGCTAATTTCCATATACATTGTTCTTTTGTTTTGAGAACACATATAAATTTCTGTTACAGAAACTCAATGGTTCTCACATTATCCTATGTGAATAAACAATTTTTATAGTTATCATTTACTTTCATTAAAATGTTTGAAAATACTTTTCAATAAATAGAAAAAATATGAAAACTTAAAGTCTAATATTA
>NW_012150975.1:60550-62058 GCF_000956105.1 Propithecus coquereli
GAATATACCTCTGTACAATTATTTTTAGGAATTGAATACATTTGTTGAGTTGATATATCGTAGTTTATAGAACCAGTTAGTTATTGTTGGTTGTTCAAGCTGTTTCAAATTATCAGGAAGAGATCATTTCATGGTTTACCTAATTACAATAAATAATACAGACTCTTTGACTTACTACTGCCAGTTTCTTTCTTCTGTCTCAACCTAAAGCTCGTGTAAGAAACAGATTGCAAAAGCAAATGTCATTTGGAAAAGGACAGCGCCAGCCTCTAATGAATGAAATCTAGTAGCAGCACTTCTCCTGTTCTCCTGTTCCTCCTGTTCCTGTTCCTCATACTGGTGAGGACGCCCTGCATGGGCTGTGAAAGAGGATAGCACTCACCTCATCATCAGACTTTCCTTCATGAACGCCATTTAAATATTTACTCGTTTTATTAATGAAAGATCAGTACCCCTGGTATCTTGTTATTTTGACAGTTCATTTTAGCGCCAGTCAGCATTACTTCTTAAGTTAGCACTAATTATTTTTAATAAGCCTTAACTCCTTTTGCTCCTGTTTTATTATCATACTTTAAAAATATAGAATTATTTTCCTAATTTTCTCTCCATAAAATACATGATGTTGACAGAAATTGTTTTTTGTGTGAAATTATTTTGTCATCATACTAAGAGTATATGATGAAGAAATCTTACAAAATATATACCGCTTTAGACACAGAATGGGAAAGGCAATCAGCTAATGGTTGACATGCAGTTAAGAAAGATAGTAGAAATAGTTAACACTAATGAAGAACCCACGGAAGAATAGAACAATCCAAAAGTAAAATGAAAGAAAGACACTTAGTCTATACTATACTGACAAGAATTATATTTAGAAAAGATAGAGTAAGAGATATTTATTTTTAGTCCAGTTAAATCCATTCTTATTCCAACTACAAATGTAGAGCTCATGCGAAGTGAATAATTTAAACTGTTATATGGATACGATCACTCAAAAGGTCCTTGAACTTGTAAGAAATTAGCATGAGGCTCCCAGTGCTTCAAAGATCATACACCCTAACATTACAACTGCAAGGCAAAATATTACTCTCGAAATCATGCCCTCAAATTCCAGTAATGCTTTTATTATCTCAACCCTTTCATGAGTGTCAAGAAGATCAACCAATTTCTATTAGCATCGAATGTGAACTCTAATAGGAAAGAATTAACATTAATTCTCAAAATGAGTTTGTATGTAAACACGAGGACTCCTAAAAAAGAGTCTATAACTATCACAAACCCATTAAATACTTTATAAGATTCACAGGCAAGGACATAGACTTCGTCTCTCACATGAACAGACACACAGATATACCTAGGTACAGTCTCATCATATGTTAATTTCATATCAAATTTACATCGTTATGCTAACCGAAGTTTTTTTTCTTTGTGAGCAGTGCATATTATGACAGGAAAAGTCTGCATTAACAATATGAATTTGAAGGACAAATCATGTATTATTTTTAAAT
>NW_012150975.1:62108-64208 GCF_000956105.1 Propithecus coquereli
AGAGTTGCCAGACTTGGCAAATAAAAATACAAGACGTCCAGTTAACTCTGGACGTCTTGTATTTTATCTGGAAACCTTATTTTAGGGTATTTAGTTTAGTGTGTACTTCTTTGTGTTAAACTGAGGTCTCTCTTCTCCAGACCTACAGACTATAATGAAATGGCATGTTTTATGGAAAAAAAAAATTCATATGAAATAGAAGTATCACTAGAAAGTATTTTCACTAAACAAGGTAAGAAGTATGGTGAACAGAAATTTTAGTATCTGGAAATTCTTTTGGGGGTGTTTTATATGTCTGTGCAACTTTAGAAAATAATGTATGAATATATGTGCTTATATATATGCATGTGTCTTTCAATTAATATGTTTTTTGACATACTAAGCAATGGTATATATTGTGCACACTCATGATATTCAGTTTTATTGTAGTTACATGAAAGCTAAGTTACTTAAGATAGGTAGTTTTGGGCCAAAGATTAGGGAAAGACTTCTAACTCTTGCCAATCTTTGAATTAATTGTTTTATTTTAAAATTTTATTTGATGAGGTAGTTCATGAAAGATTTAGAGCTTCTTAAACATGTTCAATGAGTTCCCTTGATGGAATGTATGGTCAAATGTACCTGCATTCTACCTCATCTGTTACCTGAATTGTCCCTCATCCCAAAGGGAACAGCTTTCATGGTTTGTACAGCCCTGGCTAAAGTTTCAGAGTCAGCATATAGGTTGAGCTAGGACAAGAAGATGCAAAATGGTCACAATAGATACTTGTTTTCTGATGCGCTTCGCTTTGAGGTGATGAGGAAGTTTGAAAGTCCATTAGATCAAGAGCCTACCACTGGGCTGTGCTGGCTCTGAGGTGTGTTCCCTGGTGAGACACTGGGGAACGAACAACGCTGTGTTTCTGAACTTAATTTCTATTTTGAAGAGTTATTTCATTGTCTCATTTCTTTCTACAAATTATTTGAAGATGATGACTAATTAAAATCTTTAGAGTGTTAGACCTTAGAAAGTTAGTTGCAAAAATCATGTGTCCAAGTTTAAATGTTTGAGAATTAGGCTACAGTATAAGGTGGTTTCTAAGATTTGCTGACCTGGATTTTTCATTTTTCTATATAACAAAAGTTATATACTTTAAATTTATCCCTCTTTTCCTTGAACTTCTGCCTTTATATTCCTCTTATTTTGAACATTTCCATAGGAAGTCAAATGACATAGCAGTTCAGTGTTAGTGAATGTGTTCCTTCTGCTTTGTGAAAGATGTTGTGTTCATTTGTATTCTTATAGTGTTATGAAGAAGTGATTTTTTTCATAAGGTTAGTCAAGAAATCTTTCTATAAAAATTAATAAACAATTGTCTTCTTGCAGTCCATTCTAACGCTGGTGGCATACTGTTCTCTGATGTAATAGCAGTGTTTTATTGAAGAAGCTAGGGAACACTTAGAAAAATTGAATATTTCCTGTTTAAAAATTATATTCTCTACCTTTCCAATAATGCCAGTTAACTGCTTTGGATTTTAAATTATGCTTTAAGTGTATTTCAATAGTGGAAATTACGTTACTGAGAGGTAGCAGTGCCGTCGACCTCACTGAGAGATTTTTTTCACGTTATCTTTTAAAATGACAGGTTTATAAATCATTCTGTAGAGTGCTGAGCCTACTAGTTGAACATAGATTCGATTTCAAGAATATAAGAGAAAATCATTTTAGTAATCACAGGGACAACTTCCCAGTGTTAAGTACATTGCACTCAGCCAGGCAGACAGCATGGAACAAAGCCTAAAGCTCCCAAATAGATGAAAGTTAAAAGAATAAAATAATAAAATAAAACAGTACCCTCTCTGGAGACCTACAGTCTACGATGAAATGGCACATTTTATGAAAAAATATTTCATGTGAAATATAAGTATCACTAGAAAGCATTTTTATTAAACTAGGGAAGAAGTATGGTGAACAGAAATTTGGGTGTCTGGAGATTCTTTTGGGGGGGGTTTCTGTGTCTGCTAATAAAAATTAATCAATTCATATTCTCTCTCTCTCTCTCTCTCTGTTCTCCAGAAGCCATGGGAGGTATAACGCTAGCACTAAATAGTTGAAAGGAT
>NW_012150975.1:65729-66987 GCF_000956105.1 Propithecus coquereli
CACTTGGGTTGTTTCCACATCTTTGCAATTGTGAATTGTGCTGCTATAAACATTCGAGTGCAGATGTCTTTATTACAAAATGTATTTTTTTCCTTGGGGTAGATGACCAGTAGTGGGATTGCTGGATTAGTACAACCTCTGTGGAAAGTGATTTGGAGAAATCTCAAATATCCTCTTCTATCTTCTTTCTCATCACCCGGACACTCACCTACTCTTGCCCTTCCCATGGGCCTTGCCTTCTTTCTGTCTTTGCCCTCCTCCAATGGGGCCGGCCACACACAGGCCACCTGCTACATGCCATGCCTCTTTCAAGAAGGGGTCACAAGTTCTATTTCCCCTGCAGAGTCTTTCACCTCCTGGACTCTGTGTCTAGAGTTTCCTGTTGCTTTTATAGTCTGACATTATGTATTTTTATAACAGGTCATGGTTGTTGGTTTTGTTCATCTGTAAGACCACAAGTGTTTCAGGAATCTATTGTCCCCTACTTGTCATCATCCGATACTGCAAATCCATTATTTTGTCAGTCTATGCTTTGAGGATTTTCTGTTAGATCTTTGTCCACATTGATAGAATTGTGATAGCAAATCAATTTTGTAAAATTAAAATTGATTTGAATTCATTTTCCTTAGAGGTTAATAATAATATTATAATGTAAGTACTAGGTAAGTGTAAGAAAAGCTTCTACTGAATTTTGAGCTTTACCTAGCACTTATTAAACCTACCAACACTGTCAAAAGCACCAAAACATGTCTATTTGTTAGACTCAAGGGACACAAAGAAAGAAGGTAGGTGATAATTGAGGATTAGGGGTTCCAATTAGCACAACAGAGATTTTTGTCTAAAGTTTTAGAAGGGCACAAATCTAGGACTTTTAAAAACCTGTTGTGATACTATTTAGACAGCTATAATTTTCAGAAAAAGTAAATGGCTAACCAGTTGGAACTGGTTTATTTTTATAAGTCTGAGAACAAATGGCATAGAAGTAGATGAGAGAGCAAGATCTTTGAATACTTACATGCAATAAAACTTTCTTGGCCGAAGTTGAATAAAACATCATAAATAGTATATTTAGGGCAAGAAAATTTTAAAAAGAGGGATAAGTCTTCATTTAAGTATCATGCTTAAATTTTTCAGTTATATTCTAGTTTTTTTACTGGTAAATGAGAGAAATTTATTGATTTATCTCAAAAGTTTTACTTTTCTGCAAAATAAGTAAAGTAGGATAACAAAATCAGCTGTCTATAGAAGAGACACACAC
>NW_012150975.1:67037-69012 GCF_000956105.1 Propithecus coquereli
TATTCTATATGTATAAGTCACACACATATAAACATATAAAAATGTGTCTACTTGTATACACACGTATACATATATTTTAAATTTATTTTGCTTATATGCCAATTTTAGTTGGGATGCATTCAAATCCCAAACACAGGTCTTTTTTATACTCTGCAAGTCTATGCTATGCCTGTGTTATATCTGTATAGGAGTAGGTATAGGTGAAGTTACAGGTATAGACAGATTAAGTGTACTATCATTCCTATTTTAGGTAGAAAATTCATAGAGAAGACAAATGATAGCACTCAAATGGATTCTGAATACACAGTTTTTGCTTTAATGGAATACATTTCCACTATTCACACATAATAATATTTTATGATAGACTTTCAAGTTCATGGTTCAATAAAAATAAGGGATGCCAAGAAACATTTTGAAGGAGGTATTTAACCTGAACCCCCAAATGCTGTGACAAAAAAAGGAAAAAAGCTGGCTATCATTTATATATTAGCAGCAAGAGGTAGAGTTTCCTAACTTGGCTTCCTATATATTTTCCACAGCTTCAATAAGCCTTTTAAAAATGTTTAGCAAAATAATATATTGGCAAATTGTTGCTCTTAGAATAAAGATTTGGTTAGTATTCTATACAGTTCTTGAAAAAAATATCACATTCTTAGGCTACCTGATGCTTATAAATTATAGGGTAGTAGAGCTAGCGTATGGAATTAGCTAAACATTCAATTCCATTTTCTCTTTATTGATGCTAATTCTGCATGGAACAAAATGCAGTATATGTTTTAATGATATATATGATGACTTTAGACTCTTAATAAATTCAAATATCATTATTCAGCCCACAAAGTCAATGGACCTTGTGCCTGAATCATCAAATAAAGCAAATATTCATTTTATGTTTTGTTGTAATAGACATAATCCAAAAGTGAATTCATTATACAATGATTGATCCTTTTCCCAAATATAAAGTTCAATATCTTGCAAAGAGTTATTCAAATAGATTCTAAACAAATCAAAACAGTGAAGCATTGATATATGAAACGAAAGCAATGCCCACAAAAGAAATGCTACATTTGCACATACTAGACATTAATATAAGTCTGTGGCATTGATGCCATAGAATCTGCCACATGCCTGAATAATTTTGCATCCTCATGAATTTTTTACCACTCAGTTCAGCTTACTTCATTGCTGTGAGTTTTGAATGTGTAGTTTTTCACATGGACCAAAGCATTAATGATGGGTGTGCTGTCATTCACTCAGTTTTCCTGCTCATGCCCCAGATCAGATTATTGGTCTCATAAAGTTCATACTGGATAACATGATAAGAAATCATGAACACGAAAATGAAAAGACTGATTAGAAACATGAGTATCGAGCAATGATGAAGTGTGATTATGAATAGAATAGGGCCTATAATTGGAGAATTAAATTATGCACATTTCAGATGATCCTGAAAGATCTTGAAAACTGTACAAATTTTGCTGTCATGAACATAATAAAAATTTCCACACACAAATCATAAAACTGATCCATTTGAAATGATTTTTGAAAAGAGATCATGATTAATATCACTATTTCTGTAATTATCTATTGGGAGGAGACAGAGGACAAGGTAAACTGAAAGTTAATCCACATGTATAGACACGAAAGCTATTTAATATCTGCTTGTCATCTTATAAACTCTTGAAAATATAAATAAACCTTTACAATTGCAAAGATGTGGAAACAACCCAAATGTCCATCAATACATGAGTGGATTAATAAAATGTGGTATATGTATACCACGGAGTACTATTCAGCTTTAAGAAACAATGGTGATATAGTACCTCTTGTATTCTCCTGGAAAGTGCTGAAACACATTCTACTAAGCAAGGTATCCCAAGAATGGAAAAACAAACACCACATGTACTCACCATCAAATTGGTATTAGCTGATCTACACTTAAGAGCACATATAAGAATAACATTTATTGGATGTT
>NW_012150975.1:69887-72570 GCF_000956105.1 Propithecus coquereli
GAAAGAGGATCAAAGTATTTGAAGACCAATAAGATTAGATTTAGCTTTGTTGAGGGCATAGCAATTTAAAATCCAATAACATCAATTTTAAAAATATATATTAAAGTGCTTTGAAAATTAATGAATATGACATGTTAGTTGTAGATGCGATACTCAGTATCTTTGGGAGGGGACTGTTCCTCGAATGTCATACTAAAATTCATCACATGATATACTGAACTATTAATGATTCTAGAAAGGTCTGCATGTTAAAGCTCCATGTTAGAACAAGCACAGAGAAAGAAAACTTTTGCGATAATCAAATAAATCAATAAAAGGAGGAGATTCATGAGCTGTGGTACTCTGAAGGTGAAGACATTCAGGCATATGGAAATGGCATAAAGACCATCTTAAGAGCAACAGAACTGAACAAGCTAATTTATAAAATCCAGCTGCATGGGGTGTGAAGCTGTTTCAAAACACAAAGCTTAGATATTTCCGTCTTAGAAGAGAAAACTGTCTAGACACAAGGATGCGAAATAACATGGAGCTGTGGCTATTTTCTGCTTGTTTTGTTCACCTAGCAGGAACTTCATTTACTTGCATCGTTTTAATGCAAGGGGGGAAAAATATACATATATATGTATATATGTGTGTGTGTGTATGTGTGTGCATATATACATATTTCTGAAGTCATAGATTCCACTTGGATGATGAAATGTGAGAATTCAGTTGTCAAGTATGGCCTAGTGTCTAAAAGAGCCTCTTGTCGAATTTGGTTTACAGGGCACACCTGGTGTAATGAAGTGCCCATTAAGCCTGACAAGAAGGCTTTCCAAATCATTTTGTTTTGCTCTAAAAATGTCTTTTCGTTCTTTTTAAAAATTTGCCAAAACCTAAATCAAACACCATTTTCTTAGTAATTACATGTTGAAGGATGTAATCATTGCAGCTTCTGAAACTGAGAGACCGGTAGCCCTGCATTGGGCATTTTCCCACAGTTGCTTTTGTTAATGTACTAATGAGCCATTGTCACAATGGAGCCAACCTGGCATTAGCATTTAGAATAAATTTACTGCAAGAACACTGCTGTTTGTAATTAGCTCTTCATTACACAATCAGGCTGATTTAGAAAAACTCTCATATGATTTGCTCAGCAAATGAAGCAATATAATTACACTTCACTCGAAATCAACAAATTAGACTGCTGTTTGCAATTGGCTATATTATGTACTATTAGTGCCCAGGCAATCGCAGACCTGTTGCTTCCTTTAACACTTAAGCAAAGTAAGTCTAATTAAAACACTGAATATTTCTGTATATGCAAGAACAGCTACATAATGGTCACAATTTTTATAATTAAAGAGGAAAGCCAAGATTTATGCCCAGAATATTTTATATTAAGCTCAAACCTTGGCAATTTAAGGCTCCTAATGACAGAAATCAGAAGCTAAAAACTTAATAGGAGGACATGAAAAATTTCCTTTTGAACCAAATTATTTTCCAGCCAGGGAACATGAGAACCGAGTAAGATTTAAATTAGGTTAAAGCAGAGTAATGAGCTATCCATTTAGTTTGTGTGTTTTTCAGCACTAGATATTTAGTATCTGCTCTTCTAATGGCTGTTGTTCATGCCTTCTCATTGGGTTTCAACCCCAGAGGGCGCACACTACCCATTAGTTGTGATAATCACTGGACGAGGTATTTGGTAGACATTTTAGACGAGAGTTGCCAGACTTGGCAAATAAAAATACAAGACGTCCAGTTAACTCTGGACGTCTTGTATTTTATCTGGAAACCTTATTTTAGGGTATTTAGTTTAGTGTGTACTTCTTTGTGTTAAACTGAGGTCTCTCTTCTCCAGACCTACAGACTATAATGAAATGGCATGTTTTATGGAAAAAAAAAATTCATATGAAATAGAAGTATCACTAGAAAGTATTTTCACTAAACAAGGTAAGAAGTATGGTGAACAGAAATTTTAGTATCTGGAAATTCTTTTGGGGGTGTTTTATATGTCTGTGCAACTTTAGAAAATAATGTATGAATATATGTGCTTATATATATGCATGTGTCTTTCAATTAATATGTTTTTTGACATACTAAGCAATGGTATATATTGTGCACACTCATGATATTCAGTTTTATTGTAGTTACATGAAAGCTAAGTTACTTAAGATAGGTAGTTTTGGGCCAAAGATTAGGGAAAGACTTCTAACTCTTGCCAATCTTTGAATTAATTGTTTTATTTTAAAATTTTATTTGATGAGGTAGTTCATGAAAGATTTAGAGCTTCTTAAACATGTTCAATGAGTTCCCTTGATGGAATGTATGGTCAAATGTACCTGCATTCTACCTCATCTGTTACCTGAATTGTCCCTCATCCCAAAGGGAACAGCTTTCATGGTTTGTACAGCCCTGGCTAAAGTTTCAGAGTCAGCATATAGGTTGAGCTAGGACAAGAAGATGCAAAATGGTCACAATAGATACTTGTTTTCTGATGCGCTTCGCTTTGAGGTGATGAGGAAGTTTGAAAGTCCATTAGATCAAGAGCCTACCACTGGGCTGTGCTGGCTCTGAGGTGTGTTCCCTGGTGAGACACTGGGGAACGAACAACGCTGTGTTTCTGAACTTAATTTCTATTTTGAAGAGTTATTTCATTGTCTCATTTCTTTCTACAAATTATTTGAAGATGATGACTAAT
>NW_012150975.1:74049-75306 GCF_000956105.1 Propithecus coquereli
AGATATATTAATGAGACATACAGATATTTATGTCTCAGGAGGTTAATTTAAGTTTCTTTGGAAGAAAACATGTACGCATTAAGATTTACATAGTGTAACTTAACTATTAACTCACGGAGACTCCGTTTTGTTCAATTGTGGAAATATGAAAAGAAAAATCTATCTGCATTATTAATATGTCCTTTAAAAAAAAGATTTAGCACAACCCCTACCCTAATTTCTAGCATGTCAATTCTGGGATATTTTCAACAACTGAAAGTGGGTGAGATTAACTAAGCTATATTTAATGACATACAGCAGCAGCATTTTTTACATAGTTTACAATAGTTTTTCCAGTATAGATCCTATGTAGAAATACAAATAGTCTAAGCTTACATCCTTGGCCACATGGAGTTATCAAAAGCACCACAAGAAAACTTGTCTATGTAGTGGCCCTATGGGAGCATTCGCTATCTTGGTAAGTTTGCCCAGGTTTGCTTGAGCTGTGCAACTTTTGCGACTCGATTCTGTTGGCAGATCCCAGTAAATGGCCCGAGTTAATCCTTAATGAAGCTGAGTACATAGAAATGAAACTGCTCACATCCTTATAAGCAGCCCTTTTCATCCTTCTATTAAGAGCAAGCTTGGAAGCAAATAACCACCCTGTTTGTGAGTTAACAGAAACAAAAACTAGAGGGACCAAAACACTAGACGTGTATATGAGCAATTTCCATCCCCCCACCTTTATTCTCTCTTACTATTACATTGGTGTAAAGAGAAATCACGCCTGAATGGCTGCACTCAAGTCTCACCCCTCACAGGTTCCAGGGCCATCCTGACTCCTTCAAAAGGCTTTGCATGTCCCTGCTGAGATTCCTGCAGTATTAATTTTAAAGCTTACATCTCAGAAACTGATTCTAATTCCTTAGTGGAAACCTTGAGATAAATACACAATTGGTGTTATCTAATTAATTAACAGTAATTTTGTGCTTAGCCACTTGCAAATTTAAAAGGTAATATTCTTTTATCCTCCCAGCAACCTTTGGATGCTGGCAGTGTTATTATATTCATTTTTGTGGATAAGGAAATAGAAGCTGAGTCAAGGTCTCTTTCCAATGACTCTGCTCAGTGAGCCCTGAGAGTAACCAGATAGGTATGCCTTTTCTTCAGATAAATTTAATTGTAAGAGAGAAAATAAAGATAGGAGGGGAAGGAGAAAGATCATTCATACAGACATCTAGTGTTTTGATTCCTCTGGTATGTGTTTCTATCTGTTAA
>NW_012150975.1:86991-88730 GCF_000956105.1 Propithecus coquereli
ATTATTCATGGTTAACAGGTAAATTCTGCATTTTCTCTGAGCTTATTGCAATGGTTTAGACCTTCAAGCACAACCTTATTTGAAGTAGTCACAGAGGAAGATATCTTGCTATCTTTTCTCTGTATTGGGGGACTTATTTTTTCTACCCTTTCCAGTTTGGAAATATTTTTTCTAGAAGTTAAAAAAAAATAGTGAAAACATATCTTATTTCTGTAACCTAACTTCACATTCAATCCTTTCCAAGGCTCTAAGGCCGGTCAGTGGCAGAGCTGGAACTTGAATTCAAGACTTTCTGTCTTTAACACATGGGCTCTGAACTACTCACTATATTTCTATCTGTCTCATGAGTCTGTAATTTTATAATACTCAGTATTGTAAAACAAATAAATAGATAAACAGATAAACAAAATACAAATCTTTCTTCATAGAGACTTCCATTTATTTTCTAAGAAGCAGTGTTTCAATTTGGCAAAACCAGAGGAAAACATGCACCTAATTTGAAGAATAATAATTGCTTAAATTTTATTGCAAACTCAAAATGTGTCTGCACTAAATGAGAAGTGGCCTTAATAATTTGGCAGAATTATAATATGTAAAGGTCAAAATTAGAAGTTACAGAGCTAGAGTTTAATCAAGATAGAAAATTAAGCTTTCTCTCCTCGTGGCTCCACTGCCTTCTCAGTTGCTAGCTATTAGTTCTTCATAGAGCTGCAATGTTGGGGTCAGGGTTTTCTGTGCTGTGAGTTTATGAATATATGAATATATATTCCATAAAGTGTTTTTCATCTGAGTTTTAGGAGGCAATGCGGAAAAAGATGGAAAACAAAGAATATGCATCTAATTAGTATCTAATCCAATGCTAGACATTTGCCCAGTTAACCCCCCTTCACCTCTACCCTCAACCCGCCTCTCTCTGTTCTCCTCATCTTTGCAGACATTTGCACCAGCGTGGCCCTGGCAATCTCAAGTGTCTTGGTCTGGGTGAAGCCTTGTTAGGCTGCCTAACTCTCTATCCAGAATAAAGACAGAATCGAATGACCTACAAGAGGCCAACCCCAAATCCACTCAAATAGCTCAACACATTCTACTTCACACCAGTCTGCGAAGCTATATGAAGCATATTGAACTCTGTTTAATGATCTGTTATTTCTTTGGGAGGCTTTCTGAATGTTAGAAACACTGTTTTCTCCAGGAGGAAGGCTCTGATTGGCCCCCTGCAGTCCTGCAAAGCCATTATAGACACTGGAATTGGTGTGCTCAGTCATTATGAGTCTCATGGACATTTCTATTCCAATACTTGTGTATACACACAGCGAAATAATGGTTTCTGTTATTGTCCTGATCCTAAGGCAAAAGTGGGTAATAAATTAGATTCAATTATCTAGAGTGTCTATATAACTGTAGTACAGTTTTATCAAATTAATGATAGTTATCAGAATCATTCCAGTTTCTTAAAATAAGACGTCTGAGAAAACTACAGAGCAGAGGAACCTTGCATACGTAAGCACAAAACTGAACACTTTAATTTAATCTCACAGTTATCTAAGCATATGAAATTGACCCACTATATGACTTAGGACCTCATCTTTCTGAGTCTCTGTTTTACTCATCTATAAAACGTTACAAATGTACCATGTCACCTACAAATTCCTCATTTCAAAGATCCTGTCATTGTAATATGGAATTGTTCCTCAGTTGACATAAAACATTTAATTCTTATTAGGAGAATTTTGTTAAAA
>NW_012150975.1:88785-92284 GCF_000956105.1 Propithecus coquereli
AAGACATATTCCTCTACAAACTCTTTATTTGAAGTTCAGAATCTTTTGTATATACGACTGTATTAAATATACACTCATATATACAAATACTGAATATTGAATATATTGAATATTAAATATTCAATAAATATTTCTCTTTCCATCCCATGCCACCTGCTATTGACATTCAGTGTTAAAGGAAGAAATGTTACCTTTTTCAAATCTTAGTAGATTCATGCTCTTGACAATCAAAATTCCTAGAGATCGAATAGTTTTTCAATCAAAATAAATAGATTGTTTATTGCATTTAACATAACGCTTTTTTCATATTGATCATGGACAAGTCTACTGTATTCTACTTTCTTGAAATTCCTTTTTCTTGGAAAAATAGCCATGTTTAAAATAATTAATACCACACATTAAATTACTTACAACTCTTTCAAATGGAAACAACCTAACAGTTCATGAGTTTTCAACATTTGGAAATAATTGTTGCAAAGAAGCACAGTTTTTTCCTGTAAGCTCCATTATTTCTGACATACCTCATTATTGTGCAGTGGCAAGATTTTCTATTTGTGGAATCTCTCAGCCACTTTAATTAATTAAAGAAACTAAAAAAAAAACTGTCCTAGTGATGGAAACTTATTTTTATACATTTAATTTTGAAGAAGTGAATGATTTCTACTTCTAGGGATGAGCAAATGAGTAAATATGCATATTGGTTCAACTACAATAATTTTCTGACTATAACTCACATACTTCCTTTCTTCAAAGAGTTCATTGGCTGGTCATGAAGATCAAGGTAAACTTCCAGTCAAATAATGTGGAAATTGTAGTGATATTGATTCAGGCTATCATGGTAGTAAAGAAGAAGTCCAAAGGGAGTAGCCAGCAGTGGGATTCTGTGTGCCGGTTGTTGTCTGAGCATTTTACATGTATTTACTTTAATAGTTACAACCACTCTGAGAGATTGGTATTATTATTATCATCATTTTACTGTTGAGGAAACTGAGTCACAGGGTGTTTTTGCTTTTGTCTTTTTTAAGTAATTTGTCAAGGCGAGGTATAGTAAATAGCTTGACGTGGCAGGGTTTCAGGGAAGGTGGGCTGAAGTTGTTACCCTGTTTGAGTTTTCAAGAATCGGTTGGAAGAAGAGACACAGAAAGGAGACAAAAGAGATACATTTCAGGTAGAGGAAACAGGATTTAATAAAACAGGGGTCATAAATACATGCCACGTGAAGGGAAACTCAGCATCTCAGTTTTGCTATGACAATAACTGCAACGTTGACTACAGAGAAAGATGAGCTGGAGAGCTAACCAAGGGCCTCTTCAGGGAGGCTGGAATTTTACATGTTGTCAAAGGGAATTTGTTTAGGCCACTAGAAGCTAAAGAAAAGTTTTACATAGAGAGGTAAGATAGCCACTTTTGTTTGTTATAAATGTCATTTTGATAATGGATTGGAGTGGACAAAAATGTAGCAGAACAATAAGTCAGAAGGACGTTTCAGCAAATCAAGCAAGTGAATTAAAGCCATGGTAGAATGGAATGAGAAGAAAGCTTGACTTAAAAAGCACTTTGGAGGTAAATTTGGCAAGATTTGTTCATTGACAGGATGTGGGATGTGAGGAGGAAACAGGAGTCACGGGAGTCATTCTCAGTTCTCTAGCTTGGAAGGAAAATGGTGTCATCAAAGGAGGGAGTGAATTTAAGAAAAAGAGATAGCTTAAAGTTAGATAATTTGGACCCATTGAGTGGAAGGGTGGTGAGTTTACCGTTCAGTATTAACTATTATATAGTATAAACTATGAGAGTTTTCCCTAAAATCAGCAAAATAGATAACCTTTTGAATTCTGAAATCAGTAAAAATAAGTTTTAGATGTATTAAGTGGCCAACATTTCTAGATGTTGAAACATACGTTTGCCGTTACACATTTGTTTGCCGCACTCTTTCTCACACTATTCTTGATCATCAGGTGTTAACACATTAAACTAGGGGATGTGTTGTTTCCATTGCTCTTGTCAATTACAGGGAGAGATGGAGGGAGCAAATTAGTGAACCCGCTGAAGAAACCGAGCGCAAGCTTCTCTGCAGGACTTGAAAGCAGTTGCTCCTGGCCTATAAGCATTTCAGTCTTTGATACTCAGACTTGAGCTGTGATATTTCACTCATTAGATTTGCTTTCTTCTGGATGACAGTCTGATATCATGGAGTTTGCATCTTAATTGGAAATATCCACGGCTAGTCTCTTTCAAATTCTACCTATTAATAATATTTTACACGTTCTAACAAGCGCGGTATAATCAGAAACAGTTCTGAAGTAGGTCACTCAGAGATGTGCAGTGATCCTTCTCTCCCAGGTAGTTCCCTCCTTTCCCCATCCTGCGTGGAGTCCGCTCCCTGCTCCCCTGTGCTTGGTGATTCAGGTTTAGGAATCACCCATCAATTGCCTGGTCACTAATAAATGTGGCCTGATTACAACTCAGCAATGGTACTGTTCATTTAGGAAGGGCAAATCCTCGCCACATTAGAAATTTAAAAAGTGGACAGGGATTCCTTTAACATTTTTAATTTAAATAAAGAATTTTGGGATACTTTTGAAATCTGTCATGTAATTGTAGATGAAAATATAATTTCCTAGGTACCATATGGCTAAAATCAAGGTAGTAATTATTAAGCAGACCTTATTTATTGGTGCCACAGGCTAGCTGTGAAAAAGCATTCCCATAACAAGAAAGTATATAGGTAAGGATGTATTCATCATTTATTTGCTTATAGCTTTCAGTATCTCGATTTGGGGGTACTGCCTTTAATTTAGAAGCTATAGATACTTAAATGTAGACCTGGGTCTTGGGTATGCACCCCTGACTCTTCACTGCTCAGTGTGACTTCTTTTGACTCATAAATCCTTTTTGAAATAAGGGACCCATGCTGCTTTATTAGATAACCATGTCACCTGTGGTCTTAGATAAGTCGGCAGGATTGTCATGCTATTCGGCTCTCTTCAGGGTTTTGTAGTGATGTGTAAGGGGTCTGGAGTAAGGGAAAACACACCAGAGCAAGGTTAGCAAAAATATTATGTTTAAGGATTCCTGGTAGCTGGCTATAGTCCTGAGAGTCATCTCACTAGGGTCTCTTTCCGACCCAGCCTGGGCTCTCTTACAGTGAAGGTACCTGTGCATGTCTCACCTGTCACAGAGAAGTGAGGGAGTGGTTTAGTTCGTGGGTATACACGGAGGCTGCTTGGTGCCTGTATACAATCTTGGGTGACACCAGATGTTTACAGGAGTAGCCTGGGAAAGCCACATACCCTGTACCTGGGATCCACGGGGCAGTACAATGGGATACTAAATTAAGATCACTTCTGTGGAGGCAGGAAGCCCCAGTTCTAAGGGAATCTGAGCGTGGAAGTCACACCTCCATGTGGGATAACATTTGACTAAAATTCAACAAACTTGTGCTGACCCATTATACTTATTTCCCTCTGATTATTTAAAAAACACTGGTGTCATTCTTTTA
>NW_012150975.1:96260-97452 GCF_000956105.1 Propithecus coquereli
ATTTAGTTTGATTTCATATTTTGATTTAAAATACAATTATCCTCACAATTTTAAATTTAAATCTTAATGTAAAAATTCCAAGATTTATTTAGAGTGACTAGCTCTCAATAAATCTGAGACATAAAAATTGCTTGTCTCATAGTCTAGCAGAGTATCCGATGGAATACCAGCACTAAAACATTTTTGTCGACTGTCATCTTAAAATCTTTAAACGCATTTTCGTGTTAGCATTTTATAATATAATATAGAAATGCACTACCATTCTTTGTCTATTTTACAATCTTTTCACACTGATGATATCTTCCAACTTTGAATAGTTGTAAAATTTGTCTGCTTATAGAAACTTTCCTTAATGTATACTTGAAGACCATTTGCATAAAATAGAAATTGAAATTCAAGATATGTCATTATCATTTGTGAAATCATTTAAATATATTCCCAGTGTTTTAAGGATTTATAAACACTTTCAGCCACGTGAAGAGTCTAGGATTCTTTACGGTAATATGGATCTTTATAGAAATTGCTTTGCTGTACATATGCGTGTACACACACACACATATATATGTTTGTTCTTTTTTTTTCTCTTTGTAAACTTGGCTGGCCTGGGAGGATAGTTTCAAGTCTCTGGTTTTCCCTCTAACTAGACCATGGAGAATAACAGATTTATGTGAAACTCAAATACTCAACTACCTACCTTTTCTGACTGGGAAGTTTGGAAATGCAGGGGCAAGAATGCAAGAGTGTGTGTATGTGTGCCCATGTTTGTGTGTGTGTACCTGGGCGCACAGTGGTACCTCCACACTTACGTTAAGGGAAGTGTGTCAGCAACTCTCATGTGACTATCCTCCAAGTGGACTTGCATTCATCTCAGCACACAAAGTTCAGAGAATTTTCAGGTTCAAATGCACCCTATCTCTGAGGTTAAGGCCCAGCTTATTTCATACATTTCAACATTTTCCATGTGGATGCCGTTAAGGTTGCCTGGAATTTGGAGATAAGCCCAGGATTAGTCCTGCTCCTAAAGTCATCATGAAGCCTTGTTCCAGGTCTCAAGTTAAGTTGTTAAATGTATTTCTGAGAGCTTACTGGAGAAGAAATAGTCACATTTACAAACTTTGCTAAGCTTCAGATAGCAAAAACACAGCGGTGGTTGTTGAAAACTTACCTGCTGCCCTTCACCTTCCTGTCTTTA
>NW_012150975.1:100417-102791 GCF_000956105.1 Propithecus coquereli
CCCGAATATACCCCAACTCGTACTATCAGATGGGATTTTATAATCCAAAACAAAAATTTGAAAGACAGGTCTTTCTTATTTCATATAACTTTAAAATTATCATGCATTACAAAAGATTATAGAAGTATTTTTATCATTTATTTCAAAATTTACTTTTGCATTTGATTATAAAATAATACTTTCAACTTGATGGTTTACAGAAATAGAATATCTAAATTAAAGCTTTACATGGACATTAAAGTAATTATTATTCTTAAAAATATCCAATTGGAAAGTAGGCATATAAGAAACATACCTCTAAATATTAAAGGCAATAGGTGACAAACCCACAGCCAATGTCGTACTGAATGGGGAAACATTTAAAGCATTCCTCTAACAAGACAAGAATACCCACTTTCACCCCTCCTATTCAACACAGTACTGGAAGTCCTATCTAAAGTAATCAGGCGAGAGAAAGAAATAAAGAAATAAAAGGCATCCAAGTTGGAAAAACTGAAGTCAAATTATCACTGCTTGCTGATGACATGATCTTATATCTGGAAAAACCTAAACACTCCACTCAAAAAACTCTTATACTTAATAAATAAATTCGGTAAATTTGTAGAATACAAAATCAGTAGTTTCTATATACCAATAATGATCCAGCTGAGAGTAAAATCATGAGCACAATCCCATTCACAATAGCTACAAAAACCAATAAAATACCAAGGAATATACTTAACAGGATGTGAAAGAGCTCTATAAGAAAAACTACACAACACTGATGAAAGAAATGTAGATGGGATAATCAAATGGAAAAACATCCCATGTTCATGAATCAGATGAATTAGTGTCATTAAAATGGCCATACTACCCAAAGAGATCTACAGATTCAATGCAATCTTTACCAAAATATCAATGTCATTTTTCACAGAATTAGAAAAAACAATTCTAAAATTCATATGGAACCAAAAAAAGAGTCCAAATAGCCAAAGCAACCCTAAGCAAAAAGAACAAAGCCAGTGGCATCACATTATCTGACTTCAAATTATAGTACAAGGTTATAGTAACCAAAACCACATCGTGCTGGTATAAAATGGACACATAGGTCAACTGAACATAACAGAGAACTCAGAAATAAAGCCACATATTTACAGACAACTGATCCTTGACAAAGCTGACAAGGACATGCCTTGTATTTGGATAGCTTTTCAATAAATAGTGCTGGGAAAATTGGATTGCCATATGCAGAGAAATAAAACTGGACCCACTTCTTTTACCATATACAAAAATCAACTCAATATGAATTAAAGACTTAAATATAAGACCCAAAACTATAAAAATACTTGAAGAAAACTTAAGGAAAACTCTTCTGGAGTTCTGATCTAGGCAAAGAATTTATGACTAAGACCTCAAAAGCACAGGCAAAAAAAAAAATAGAAAAATGAAATTTGATTAAACTGAAAGCAGCTGCATAGCAAAATAAATATCAACAGAGTGAACAGACAATCTGCAGAATGGTAAACAATATTTGCAAACTATTCATCCAATAGGGTACTAATATTCAGTATATACAAGGAACTCAAACAACTCAATAATAAAACCCCCACAAATAATCCCATTAAAAAGTGGACAAATGACATGGATAAACATTTTTCAAAAGAAGACATACAAATGGCCAATAGGTTAGGTATATGAAAAAATGCTAAACATCAGTAATCATCAGAGAAATGCAAATTAAAATCACAATGAAATATCATCTTAACCCCAGCCAGAGTGGTTATTATTAAAAAGACAGAAAGTAACTGATGTTGGAAAGGATTGGGAGAATAAAAAGCACTTACACACTGTGGGTGGGAATACAAATTAGTACAACCTCTCTGGAAAACAGTATGGAGATTTCTCAAAGAACTGAAAGTAGAACTATCGTTTTATCTGCAATCCCACCATTGAACATCTAACCAAATGAAAATAAGTCAACTTATCAAAAATACTTCTACACTTGCATGTTTGTCACAGCACTATTCATATGGCAAAGATAAGGAATCAACCTAAGTGTCCATCAGCGGATGACTGGATAGAGAAAACGTGGTATATATTCACAATGGAATACTATACAGTCATAAAAAAGAATGAAACCATGTCTTTTGTAGCAACATGGATAGAACTGGTGATCATTATATTATGTGAAGCAAGCCAGAAACAGAAAGTCAAATTTTGCATCTTCTCACTCATAAGTGGGTGCTTAAAAAAGTGAACACATGGACATAAAGAATGGAGTGATAAGCAGGTGAGACTTACAAGGGTGAGGGGGTGTGAGTGGGTAGATGATGAGAAATTACTTAATGGGTACAATGTACATTATTCGAGTGGTAGATACTCTAAAAGCCTTCAT
>NW_012150975.1:106348-111419 GCF_000956105.1 Propithecus coquereli
AGTTTTGATCAATTAGTACCAGTTTGATGGCGAGTACATGTGGTGCATGTTTTTCCATCCTTGTGATACTTCACTTCAAAGGATGGGCTCAGTCTCTATCCAGGATAAGAGGTGTCAGATCACCATTGTTTTCTGTAGTTGAGTAGTATTCCATGGTATACATATACCACATTTTATTTATCCACTCATATATTGATGAGCACTTGGGTTGTTTCCACATCTTTGTGCTGCTATAAACATTCAAGTGCAGATGTCTTTATTATAGAATGTCTTTTTTTCCTTTGGATAGATGCCTAGTAGTGGTATTGCTGGATCAAATGGTATTTCTATTTTTAGCTCTTTGAGATATCTCCAAATTGCTTTCCATGGGGGTTGTACTAATTTGCAGTCCCACCAGCAGTGTAAGAGTGTTCTAATCTCTCCACATCCATGCCAGCATTTGTTGTTTTGGGATTTTTTGATAAAAGGCGTTCTCACTGGAGTTAGGTGATCTCATTGTAGTTTTGATTTGCATTTCCCTAATGATTAGAGATGTAGAGCACTTTTTTATACTTTGCTGGCCATTAGTCTGTCTTTCTTTGAAAGTTTCTGTTCATGTCCTTTGCCCAATTATTGATGGAATTGTTTGATTTTTTTCTTGTTGATTTTCTTAAGTTCTATATAGATTCTTGTTATCAGCCCTTTATTAGATATGTAGAAAGCAAATATTTCCTCCCATTCTGTCGGTTGTCTATTCACTCTAACAAGAGTCTCCTTGACTGTGCAGAGGCTTTTTAATTTGATCAGGTCTCATTTGTTTATTTTTGTTGCCGCTGTGATTGCTTTGGGGGTCTTCTTCAGAAATTCTTTACCTAGGCCGACGTCTAAAAGAGTCTTCCTCATATTTTCTTCCAGAATTCTTAAGGTTTCATATCTTAGGTTTAAGTCTGTTATCCAACATGAGTTGATTTCTGTGAGAGGTGAGAGGTGGGGATCCACTTTCAATCTGCATATGGTTATCCAGTTTTCCCAGCACCATTTATTGAATAGAGATTCTTTTCTGCAATGTATACTTTTGTCTGCTTCTTGTATCTGGATATCTGGGTTTCTGGCCAGGCCAGGCATATTTTCCTCCAGTGTTCCAAGAAATAGATTTTCCAGCCCTTGTATATTTTCTTCTTCTCTCTCCAGGATGCCTATAATTCTTATATTTGGTTTCTTTACATAATCTCACATTTCTTGTATGTTCTGTTCTTGTCTCTTGCTTCTGTGTTCCGTTTCTTGATCTGATTTGTTTAGCACATAGGCATTATCTTCAAGCTCTGAGATTCCTCTGCATGATCCATTCTATTTCTAAGGCTTTCCACTGTGTTTTGAAGTTTCTTGAATTTCATTTACAGGATTTCTGTTTGGTTTTTTCATAATATTTCAATTTCTTTAGAGAATTTTTCATTCATTTTCTGTA
Organism: Propithecus coquereli; assembly: GCF_000956105.1. Lineage (NCBI taxonomy): Eukaryota > Metazoa > Chordata > Mammalia > Primates > Indriidae > Propithecus > Propithecus coquereli. Next base: position 107,793 of record NW_012150975.1, read on the forward strand.
TTGTTCTCATGGTTTCTTTGTGTTGAGTTTCTATTTTCTCTTCAATTCCATTGAGCTTCCTTACAATCCATATTTGGAATTCTTTCTTCATCAATTCAATCATTTCACTTAAATTAGTATCCAATTTTGAGGGTGACTTTTCTCTCTGCTCTTTCATATTCCCTATGTTCTTTCTCTGGTTCTTTCTCACCAGGGTAATTGATTGAGAACTGGGAGTGCTAGGACTGGTTTGTGCCCTTAACTTCAAGCCCCCAACGGACATTCCTTAACAGTGGTAGGAGGAGGCACACTGGTCTTGTATTGCCTTAGAGGTATTTTGGCAAGTTGGGTTACCTCTGACCTGTTGTTTTCACCTCTTGCCAGTGGAGATTAGTGAGTTTGGTCCCCAGCTTAAGCTCCCACATGATGCATCACACCTGTGTGTATAACTCACCTGCCTTCTAATAGCTTGAAATTGAGGGCACTGTGCTATGGGGTTACCCTCTCTGTCATTGGTTGCAGACTGCATGGAAGAGTCAGTTATCAAGGTAATCTGATGCCTCTGTGTTGGTTTCTGGTCCCTAGGTGAGGAATAGTAATGCCCCAATCTTTAGGAAGGATCTTGCCACTCCAGAGGGTTACTTGGACCCTATTCCCCCTTAAAGTGGTGGTAGGAGCGAGGCAGATTGCAGCTGCTGCCTACCAGCCTGGATGTGTTTGCTTGATCTGCCGCTGGGGAGGTGCTGCTAATATGTTATTAAGGGCCCTTCCACCACACTTGGGAGGCTGCTCCTGCTGGGAGGGGTTACTTGATGCACCTGCTGTGGCCTCTGGCCAGGATATTCCTTCCCTGACCACAGACCCCACTGTTGGCAGCCACTGGCACACAGAGAGCAGGCCCCAGAGTTATGATCCTCCTAGATGACCTAAGCTGGTCTGACAGGCCAAATCACTGGGCTGTCAACTACTGATCTGCGCCAAAGCCCCACAGATTCACACCAGCCACACAGGGAAAGTGGCTTTTCTTACCTCTCGTTACCTCCAGCGGTGGAGCCCACTACTTTTGGCCCGAAAGTCGCTGCGCCAGGAGAAGGGATGATGCCCAGTACGCCCAGCGCCCCAGCGCCTCAGAATCCTGCAGGTGGTAGCCTCCCACGACTGGGGAATTAGCATTGTGGAGAAGCACTCAAAATTCGCCCAACCAAACAGGCCTGGCTATCCGACGATAGGTCGCGGAAGGGCAGAACCTGTCGCCTCTGGCCGCGAGAGACCCCATGCTGGAGGAGGGGCGCTGCCTGAAACCTCTCGCCCCACAGCGTCCCAGTCGTGGCACCCAAATGGCGGCCGCCCACCCGCAGAGCGCTGGCGCTGGGGCGACTGTTCAGGAGCCAGGATGCCGGCTGGGGAGCTGAGTCAACGGGACGCCCTGTTGTCTCTTGTGTGTCACCCTCCCGCAGTCTCACACCTGTCTGGCAGGAGGTCTTGCTCTTTCTCACGTGCACGGAGCCGGCCTAAGCGTCCGCAGCTGTTTCCAGTCAGAGCCGGGTTCTCAGTGTTCACCTGCGTTGCGCCGGTCCCGCCGACCGCCAGAGGCGACGCGCCTGTGTCCTCACTCCCGCGAGCGGTGCCTCAGGCCAGCGCCTCCTCAGCCCAGGCCGTCCTAGCGCAGAGCACCGCGGAGCTCAAAATGTTTCCCGCCATTGCCCCCTCTCCACAGAGCCCAGCGTCTCGGCAGCCATTTTGCACCAACTTCAGGTACGTCCCGACTGCGTGGGTGGAGGTCAGCGGGGGAGCGGGACGCTATCCAGTGCGTCAGACGCCACTGCGCTGGCTGGCCGGGCGGGGGCAGCCGCCCCGCGCTCTGCTCCCTGTTGTTTATCTCGCACTCTCCAGACTTGGAGATCCTATCTCCCACTCAGTTTTTTTCCTGTGTTGTGTGTCCCACGCTGTTTCTCTGCAGTTTCACAACATTGTTCTTGTGGGGGAGTGATCCACTCGTTCGCAGCAGTCTGAGTTCTTCACCTCTTTCTCTGGGAGCAGAGAGCCAGGAGGTCACCTCTACTCCGCCATTTTTAAATGGCTCATGGCTTTTCGGAGATGTTTAACAGCCACATACAATCCAGTCAGAAAAAAAGGCAGACGCAAAAGAAGGCAAGACTTGCCATATGCAACAAAGGCTTTCTCTTCTAAAAATGTTTTAATAATGTCTATCTGCCTGAGCTCAAATTATAACTACACATGAAATGTAAAAGGTTCTTTTCCACTCATTCATTCATTCAAGTCACAATGATTTAATGACGGTTCAATATAAGCCAGGATCCAAAGTGGAGGTAAAACAATGAGCAAAATGTAGTTCTTAACTTCAAGACATTTACAATATAATGGGAGATACAGAATGACAGATAGTTACAATTTAAAATAAAATGGATAGTGTAGAAGTTTAATAGAATGCTGTAGGAATATTTAAGAGAGGCTCCTGAACCAATTTGGAAAGTGTTGTAGAAATTTAAGTGAGAGCTGACGGTGGCCTGTAGAAGACAGGCTCAAGGTATACTTAGGAAGAGAATTGATATGGCTTAGTAACTCGAAGTAGTTAAGGAGGGCTCCCATGATATAAACATGGGCAACTGATCTGATGAAATACAGATTGTCAGACGGGCACAGTGTGTGAGGGGCACATTTGAAGGTTTCAAGGATTGAGGGGTGAAGATAATGAGTTCCATTTTGCCCATGTACTGTTGAGGTGTCCGAACAACATCCAGTTGGAACATATAGCATTCATATATGCACTGCAGACACCGATCTGTCTGTCTGTCTGTGTTTGTGTGTAGCTCAAGGCAAAGATCTGTTTCGTTGGAGGAAGAGGCTCGTGAGTGACAGGCTCTAGCAGCCGATGCAGGTGCACCACCAATATCTCCTTGGCACTCAGCATTCCAGCATAAGCCAAGAGGATCCTGTTATAAATACGTGCAGATGGCCAACTGAGTACTTTCTCTCATTTCTCCACAAGGGGCAATCAGAAGTTCTGGGAGAAATTAATGTTCTTGGAGCAAGTGTAAACCAATGAAGAATGGAAGTTAGAGAGTAATAGTCCCTGGAGAGAAAATTCTGAAGTGTGTTCCATATTGTCTCCCAGAGTTTCCCAGGAGGATTGTACCTCGGTTGCCCACAGTGATAAGCAGTTTAGACAATGTAATTTTTATAGGCTACTTTTCCTTTCCTGTCTTCCTTTTTCACATTTCCCCTCACTTTATGCTCCTGTACTTCCTGTGATTACCTCTCCTAAATTATGGCAGTCAAATTTTTGTTTCAGGGTCTGCTTTTAGGGAAACCCTTAGATAGGCATATGTATTATACTGCACTTGGCAGTATTATACTGTCTCTTGAATCTAAGTTCTGGTCAAAATTCTTTAAGCAACACTTTTATTTTTGTTGAGTTATAAATCTTGCAGTTTGTTAAATCTGGAGATATTTTAAAATAAGACTTTCTGGCCGGGCGTGGTGGCTCACGCCTGTAATCCTAGCTCCTGGGAAGCCGAGGCGGGCGGATTGTTTGAGCTCAGGAGTTCGAAACCAGCCTGAGCAAGAGGGAGACCCCATCTCTACTAAAATTAGAAAGAAATTAATTGGACACCCAAAAATATATAG
>NW_012150975.1:111993-138960 GCF_000956105.1 Propithecus coquereli
AAGTTATTTAACTTCAATAAGATTAGTTTTTTCACATGGGGTAGTGTGGGAGCATATTTTTAACAAAACTTTCTTCATAATGTGTCAATGAGAATTAAATTAGGTAATATATGCACAGCACTTTATACAGTATTATATCTGATAATAGCAAAGATTAGATAAATACTATCATTATTGCTGTCATTGTTCTTTAAATTGTTATTATTTTATCTGTAAAATCCTCTATGGAAGGAAGTAGGGAACTAGGAGAGACAGGAACTGCATAGGGAAAGTGAGAGACACAGGATACAAAATGAATAAATAAATTGTGGTCTGTTCCCTTAAGGAGTCACAGACCAGTGAACAGATATATAAAATGATTAGACTCAAAAGAGACAAGTGACATAATAAATGTCACACAGGCATTGATAGCCTCAAGTGTGACTAACTTTGTCTGAAAGAATAAGGGAAGTCCTTATGGATGAGTCTGTAGGTTGAGAACAGATAATACAGGATCTCGAAAGCAATTCTAAGGGATTTGGACATTACCCTGAAGTCAACATGAAGTATTTCAAATGCTGTTAATCACAAGGAAGCCTGAACCACGTTTACATATTCCTCTGGCAGCAGGGTAGCCAATGCGCTGGAGATGGCAGAGACTAGAGGCAGAAAGAGTAGAGGTCGTAATAGCTTCATAATAATGAAGGCACAGATCTGATTTTTACTCTAAGGAAAACCAGCCTCATTGTAACAGTATTTAATCTGATTGAATTATATTCAGTCATTCTAACACTTAAGCTGCTCCGAAGAAAATTGTATTCACTACCAAAGTCAGACATTGGATTTGAGAAGTGGTGATCCAGGTGACTGCTCCTCCGCATTACTGGAAAGAGTGAAACATATCCAGGGCATCATTAAGAATTTGCACTTGTATATTCTAGGTTCAATGTCAAGTCAGGTTGAAAATGCAAGTTTGTTAAATATGAAAACAATTTATCAATGTAGAACTGAGTTGAAGAAATAAGTAAAATAAAGTCAAACAGTTTATGTGTTTATGGTTACAATTATGTAGCGAATTTATAAATACAAGAAAAAAATAAGGACAAATTAAAACATTTTTTTGCAATAAATTTATAGGGATGGGGTAAAAATGCTTGTAATGATTGCATTTTATATCACTGCATTATTTTCAGATTAGTATTTGCATAAAAGTAACTTTAGGAAGGGCTCAGAGATGATGACATCCCTTTGTGGAGTAACAATTTACCAAATTGGTGGAAAATTCATTCTTCACATTTTAAATGCCCCAGGAAGACAAAAGAAATAGTTTAAATTATTTAGAAATATAGTTGAGAGAAATGACAAATTGTGAAGGCATTTAAAAAGCTGACAAAAAAAACCAAATTGGTCTGTAAACATTCTGCTAATCCTTTCAGAATAATAAAAATAAACTTCAATAGCAAATTTCTCATACTCTTCTATGTTTTTCCAAAACAGAGTAAGGAAAATTTTTCTGAGACTCTATATTGGCATTTGCCAAACCAAGAAATTTTAAAAATATACTTAAACAACATTGTTTTCTTTAAAATATACTTAAGATTTGTTCCTTTCATGTTTATATTAATTTATCTTTATTATTTCATTAATTTCATAAAAATAAGTGGTTATTTCAATAGAAAGAGAACAAAAAATAAATTTTAATTACAAATATACAAAATAAGTACCAGAATTATTAGTGACTTATTTTGTATATAGAAGATATTTTACTATGTATGAAGCAATGTCAACATTTATATTGTAGGAATTTGGGTGACTATCATTTGAGGTTCTTAAGACCTTCACGAGCTCCTTACTGTCATTTAAACATTTCTTCTCACTGCCTATTGCTGTGTATTTATTTATGGAAACAATGTCAAAACTCACGTTTTTAAAATTCAAACTCCGAGATTGCAGCACTAAGCAAAACGTTTGGATAAGAGTATTCGCGTATTTCAATCCTTAATTCATACTGTTAGCTTATCCAAGGTATGAATTTATTTTTTGTTTAGTTTTTTGTTTTATTTTGTTTTCTATCTACTTTTATAACAATATCAGTCAGGATGTTATGTTGTGGTAATAATCACCCTCAGATTTCAATGGCTTTAAAATAATGAGTATTCTCTTTCTTGCCTCCTTAACCTATCCAGCCCTGGTTGGGAGGAGGGTCTCTGCTCATCACGGTCAGTGAGAATAGTTAACTTCTTGACCACTGTCAATCACTGTGCCAGATGGAAATGAGAACACTAATGGGTCTTAAGCTGGTTAAATTATTTGTCCTTAAATGGACATATCACTGTCTGCTTATAGCTCATTGGTCTGAACTATTCACACAGTGGCTGTGAGAGCCACTATCATTACACTATCGGGGGTAAAGTAAGTAGACAATAGTGCCCACTATATATAATATTCCTTCATTAGTTTTCCATTATTTTAATAAAAATATAGATTTTTCCTATGCATATCTAATATTATTATATTTCTAGGTAAAATTATCATGGGGACTTTCTCTTTTAACCAAATGGAGTTATGGGGATCATATTTACCTTTCCATGTCACTCAACTAAACAAATAGATTTTTAAATATGAAACAATGGTTTTTAAAATATTGAATATCAAGCAACAATAGATAGTAGTCCTTCAGAAACAGGAAACAATTTCACCTGCTTACACTTTAGCTTCAGATTCCAGGCCATGGTGAAGTTAAGAGAAACACAGTCAGACCCAAATGATCTACCTAAGTTAAGACAATAAAGCCAAGAGTTTGGCGAGACCAAGGTGGCTAGAGTTTGCAGGATGGAGTACTCTAAAGAAGAGAGCTGCACCAAGAGAATGTAGGAGATCTGAAGAGTCTCCCTCAAGTCTTCAGCTGAGTACTGCTCAGTGAAACTGTGCAAAGAAACAATTCTCACCTGGGAATGAAGCACCAGAAAGGATTAGAAGAAACAACACCTATGACTTAGGCATAAGGCATGAAATCATTTTCATGGAGAATTGGGTAAAGTATAGAAAGGGTTAAAGGGTTTTGTCTCAATAGAATGGCAAAATAGCCCTGGACTAAATACAACTTTGATCCAACTTAGCCAAAAAGCAAGACCTTATAGTATCAAACTGTTCCCATGTAGCTTAAATGCATCACATAAAAAAGCTCAATAATATTTATGATAATGCAAAAATATTTTTTTACCATAAAGTTAAAATCACAATGTTTGCTAAGAAAATTACCAGCCATACACTTCAAAACTCATTTTGTGAGGCCAGCATTACCCTGATACCAAAGAAAGACAAAGACACTCCAGGAAAGAAAACTACAGGTGAGTATTCCCAATAAATATAGATCCAAGAATTCTCAACAAAATACTAGAAAATCAATTCCAACAAGAAGCTAAAAGGATCATACAATGTGGCCAATTCAGATTTATTTCTGGGCTGCAAAGATGGTTCAATGTACAAAAATCAATTAATGTGATGCACCATATTCACAGGATAAAGGATAAAAATCACATGATCATCTCAATAGATGCAAAAAAGTATTTGACAAAATTAAACACACTTTCATGATTTAAAAAACTCTCAACAAACTAGAAATAGAAGGAAACTATTAATATCTCAACTCCTAGACAAATGCAACCTACCAAAATTGAACCAGGAAGAAGTATAAAACCTGAATAAACCAATAACAAGTAATGCAATAGAGGCACTAATAAAAAGCCGCCCAAAAACAACAATGAAAAGCACAGGGCCACATGGCTTTATTGCTGTATTGTACCAAATATTCAAAGGAGAATTAAAGCCAGTCCTACTTACACTACTCAAAAAAATTGAAGAGGTGCAAATACTTACAAACTCATTCTATGAGATCGGCATCACTTTGATACCAAAACTATAGAGACAACAAAAAAAGAAAATTATAGGCCAATATATATGATGACCATAGATGCAAAAATCCTCAAGAATATACTACCAAACTGAGTTCAACAACATGTTAAAAGATCATTAACCCTGATGAAGTGGGATTTCTCCCAGGAATGCAAGGATGGTTCAACATACACAAATCAATCAGTGTGATACATCATGTCAACAGAATGAAGGACCGCAAAAACCATATGATCATTTCAACTGATGCTGAAAAAGCATTTGATAAAATTCAACATCCCTTCATGATAAAAACTGTCAAAAACTGGGTATAGTCTTATCGTCTTATCAACACGATAAGAACCATATATGATAGTTTCATACTGAATGGGGAAAATCAGAAAGCCTTTTCTCTAAGATCTAGAACATGACAAGGATGCCCACTTTCACCACTGTTATTCAACTGGAAGTTCTAGCTAGAGGAATCAGAAAAGAGAAGGAAATAAAGGGCATCTGAATTGGAAAGGAAGAAGTCAAATTATCCTTGTTTGCAGATGATCTTATATCTAGAGATACCTAAAGACTCCACAAAAAAAATTACTAGAACTGATAAACAAATTCAGTAAATTTTTAGTATACAAAATCTACATGCAAAAATCAGTAGCATTTCTATATGCCAACAGTAAACAATCTGAGCAAGAAACCAAGAAAATAATCCCGTTTAAAATAGCTACAAATACAATAAAATACCTAGGAATAAACCCAGACAAAGAAGTGAAAGTTCACTATAATGAAAACTATACAATATTGCTGAAAGAAATTGAAGAGGACACACACAAAAAATGAAAAGACATTCCATGTTCACGGATTAGAAGAATCAACATTGTTAAAATGTCCTTACTACTGAGGCAATCTACAGATTCAATACAATCCCCATTAAAATACTAAGAACATTCTTCATAGAAATAGAAAAAAATGATCATAAAATTTATATGGAACCTTGAAGGACCCAGAATAGCCAAAGCCATCCTGAGAAAAAAGAACAAAACTGGAGGAATCACATGACCTGACATCAAATTATATTACAGAGCTGTAGTATTGAAAACAGCATGGTACTGGCATAAAAACAGACACATAGACAAATGGAACAGACTAGAGAACCCAGAAAGAACATACAGTGAGAAAAAATACAGTCTCTTCTTTGGTGCTGGGAAACTGGATATCCATATGCAGAAGAATGAATCTAGACCTTTTTCTCTCACCATATACAAAATATATTAAAGACTTAAATCTAAGATCTGAAACTATGAAACTACTGAAATAAACATTGGGTAAATGCTCCATAATATTGGTCTAGGCAAGGACTTCTTGAAAGTATTCCCATAATATTTTGTATTTTTGACAGAAGTGGAGAATTTAGTTATTAATCGCATACTTTTAAAATATTTTGTTTATTATTCTGGCTTAAATTTAACCACTTATGATAATAACACCAGTACCCCCGCATCTGTAAAATCCCCCTTTGAACTCAAAGTTCCCTCAGTCTATATAGTTATTAAGTTCCTCAACTTCCATCTTCTCTTCAACAGTATTAATTTGACTCAAGACACTACAATACCATCAACATTTTTCTTGCCAAAGCCACTAATGATTTCCATGTTGCCAAAGTCCATTATGTTTGGCAGTCTCTATCTTGTGAAATTTTCCAGAAACATTTGGCACTTTCGCCCTTCTCTCATTTTAAGCACTCATGCCTCTGTTTCAAGGAATAAAAACTCTCTTGCTTTCTCTCCCCATCTCTCCCATGACTTCTCAGTCTCTTTTGCAAAACAGGCCCTCCTTTCTTACCAAATGTTCATAGAATTTTTTTTTGAATAGATGTTTCTTCCTTTTCTCTGCCCTCAGGACCATTTCCAGAGGCTTTTTGCATATAATAATTTTTACCAGTTTCACTGGGAAGCAAGTCAGTAGAGTGCCTTATGCTGTCATGCCAGAAGTCAATCTCTGGGTGACTTATCTTTATAAACTCTTTTAAGTGTCTGTCATTCATATGGTTAATAAATAATTGTCAAATTATTAAAAAAAACTCGGATAAGAGCCCATTTATTGTTGAAAAATACTTAGCATTTCTAATTATGGTGAAGCATGTTTTAAGATAATTATTTAAAATAAAATTAATTGAGAAAATTTTTCTTTGTAAAATCAAGTACAATTACCTGTGAAGTGAATATTTGAGAACAAAATTAATAGCTTTTAAATGTATATTTCAAAATGTCAAAGTCACGAATCTTTATAAATGAGATAAATTTATGTAAATTTTAAATGATTTCCTTTGTAATATGCAACATGTACATTGGTGACTCAATCGGTTCTGTTTAATGATTAACACAATCCATGATATATCTACTTTACTCTTTTAAGTTGGATGAGTAAAGTTGAATTAGATTGTCCTTTGGCCACAGCCAATTAATAAATGCCACTGTTTACCTTTGCAATCTAACCTCTAATGATTACTGTAACAGTGGTTTAAGATTGCATGGCTCACTGGTTTGGAAAAGAAGCTCCAGCCTTCTCTTGAAAATGGCAGAAGTTTCTCTCTTACATCTTTTATTGTACATAGCCTAAAATCTTAGTCACTACATTCTCATTTCAGTAAGTGTCTGTGGGTGGGAGTAAAAGGAAGAACGAGCAAATTTAGAATCACTGTTGCTAGATTAACCTTACAGAGCAATATACGTCATTACATCAAATTTCCATTTTGTTCTCTTTAAAGAATTAAAGTAGTGAATCTGTTTCTCAAATTTACGCTAGCTTTGTTTTATTTATTTGATTCCTATCATATAAGCTTACAAAGGATATACTTTGAAATTCAATAGACATGATATTGAAGCAGCTATAGTTTATTTTTAGAAGTTTTATTTTTGTTTTATGGTTTGCGGTTTTCTTGCATATGGACAATTTTTATGCTGTCACTATTTTAGACCCTCTTACAATTGTCCTCATCTGTCTTTCAAAGAATTGGCTTTATCATTGGTCATTAACACTCCAAAAGCTAAATGTCTGACAACTCTTAAACTGTTATCTCTCTTGGGATCTCTCTCTCTTTTTTTTTATTTCAGAGTATTATGAGGGTACAAACATTTTGGTTACATTTTATGTCTTTGCCTCACCCAAGCGAGGGTTAGAGGCATGCCCTTCCCCTCTACAATGCTCCCCATGTCCTTTAGTTGTGAGTTTACCTCCCCAACCCCCTAATCCCTGGAGAATATTACTGCCATGTGAGCACCATTATGGCAGCACAATTCACTATTGCAAGGATGTGGAAATAACCCAAGTGCCCGTCAAATCATGAGTGGATTATTAAAATTTGTACTCAATTATAAGAAATGATGGTGATCTAGCACCTCTTAGGGAGGTTTTCATTTCAACAGGGACACATCTTTAATTATCGTGATAAAATCTCTTTCGTGTCTTTCAGGCTTTCCTCAAAGGATAAGGTGCATATGTAAATTTTTTGTTATTTCATTATGGCTTTTTGTAATGATCCTTTGAAACACATTTATGTACTAATGTCTATGTTATTGTGCATAAAGTCCGTTCTTAAAAAATATTGAAGGATACTCCCTTAAATAACAGTTTTGAAAGATTGCTTCTACCTGTTTCTGACCATTCCTTCCTCCACACTGCTGCTTATGATTGCATTGTTTTGCTTTTTTTAGTCATATTTAGCCATACCTTAGGCTGGAGCAGCATTTGATTCAAAGATTGCAGTTCCCATCTCTGTCTCTGTGGCAGTATTCACACCTAATTGAAGTGCATGAATATTTCAGTTTATTTTGCTTCTGAATTCACTTGTAAACTTATTGAATGAAGGTATTTAATCAACTTCATAAGATTATCACCATAAAAATAGAAAAGGAATTCAACTAGTACCATTGAAATTTTTATGTAGCTTTTGAAATTAAGAAATAAAAAAAAATTATCCTTGCACATTTTTTGACAGTTAAACCCAAATATGTTTTTGTGAATGAGTCCTAGAACTAAACAGACCAGAGTCAAAACAGTTAGATCACATTTTTCCGTTTTACATAAAATTACAATAAATATCACTCTAAGTGTATTTACTAAATCTTAGTTAAAAGAAAATGAACACATGATTATTTTTTCTCATAAACTCAAAATTTCCTCCTAAAACCTAATTATGTGTTTATAAGGGAAATGTGAGAATTAGAGCACACTGGATCTCCTTCTATTTTGTATCTCCATGAAATAACTGGAAAAGAAGGAAGGGGCTTAGGGGAGTCATTATCTGAAGAAAAAGACAATAACTAAATAGATCATGCAGTAGCTGATTTGGAAAACCTGGTCCCAATTTTAATAATCTTCATATATGGTGAGGGACATGAAGTAAATGTGCGCCTCCACTTAGTGACGCCGGCTCATAAAAATTCCAAATGCCAAGTTGACTTGATCAGCATCACAGTGTGCATCAAAAAAGTCAATATTTTTAGAATTATTATTCAACATACTTCCTGGAAGGCAGGAATATTTAGAACATAAGGCACTGAAAAACCAAAAATTTACTCAAAGTCTGTATAGGTTGAGAAATTGCCTTTTCTCCTGGTATGCAAAGTAAATACTGTACGCTATTTATCAAGGGAGGAGACGCTTTTCCTGGACAGATGCTCCCATGCTCCTGGCCTCCCTCCATCTTCTCAGACGTTCTCTCCAGGAGAAAAAGAGACATGATTAATGAGTTGCAGTTTCGGAGCCTCCCATAACTTGGCTCAGCTCCTTCTGCAATTTGCTGTTTTGGGGTCTGCTTGCCTGCCGAGACCAGTCCCTTACTCTGCCCCGCATGTTGTAAGTTTTACCATTGCCCGTTGTCCAGCAAGGGTGGTGTCTGTCGCTCAAAGACTGAATGTGCCTCATTCTGGAGTTCGGTATTAGGGATCATACTTGGCCTGCCACTAAACCGTGCTCACCAATAGAATCTCACCAATCGTAAAGGGAAAATTCAGTAGCAAATTATTTCTGAAATTATCTCTCAAATGGTTTTGACACTATAGGGAAAAGAATTGTGACATATTAGTCTGATAGAAGTGCAACACTACTGAAGCAATCATATGATCCAAGACGTTGTAAACATTCTCTTATTTTGTCAAGAGATGAGTTATCTGAGCTTTTTCCTCAACACTCAATACTCTGTTTATTGTCAAAGTCACGAAGCTAAAACTATTGTTATCTCGGCAATATCAGCGATATGAAAAAGAAATAATAAATGAAAAGGAAAAGCCACAATACAAAGTAAGACTATTTTAATTTTAAAATATCTAGCTACTCAGCCATCTTAGAAGTGCACCTCAAGGAATATGTATGTGCATGAATATTTATCTGTATAAAAATGTGTACTTCTATAATATATCAGCGAAAAAATGGAACTAATGTCAAAGATGCACTTACCTGAATCCTCTGTGAAGCCTACCTCAACTTTCCTATTATAATAGCTTTTATGTCTCCTAATCGCAGATATTTCCTTTTCTCATGGATGTGAATTTTTCTTCCATACATTAACTATACCATGCTTTGGGGAGTATTTCTGATAACTTGTGATGAATTTTTTTCATATCTAGGAAGCAATGCTTGCTAGAATAGTCTTCACTGTTATCTGAGTAACAATATATTCATGCATAAGTTTATCAGAGCTTCTTTACTATGCAAGCTATTCTTACATAGTTTTCTATTTCCATATTTCATATGTATTTTGTATTTCAAATAGATGTCTTATATCTCCCATCTGGAACTGGAAGTCCAGTAAGATCTTCTATAGCATACAAAGAATACATGTTGCATCCCAGGTTGGTGACTGAAGAAAAAAACAAGACGCAATCAATATGCAGATGGAGAAAAAAATTAAGTGTGGCAACATGAAGCCAGGCTGGCAAGCTATGTATTGACTGGACATTTCCCATGCAGAACCATTTATAATAAAACTCTTATTAACATTGCATTGAATAAAATATAAAGACAAGATGTTCAAAGGACAGATTTCAGGCCAAGCGTAGGCACTATGGATACAGACATGACTTGGCATTAACAGAAGGAGGGTATAAGTATTTAAAATACATAGAGTATATCCTCAAAAAAAAAAAAAATACAAAAGTCAACAAAAAGTGTAGGACTAGGAGTATGGGATAAGAGGTGAAAAATTTGACAATACCAAAGCCTAGATGGTGTGAAAAACTAAAACACTTTGTAAGACAGAGAAATGCTTTTAGTACTTGGAAAATATGTAATAAATTTGAAAATGTAAGTGAAAAGCTTGAAATTTATTATTAGGATAAAGGTAAGATTGATCAAGTTATTTCACACATGCCAAATAACTGTGCTTTGTCTATGGCTCCTGCTTGTGGAAATCTATTACTTACTCTGAAACAACAAAGCCAAAAGAGAGCAGTTCATTGTTATACTAGTGAAGAAGAAAGGAGTAGAAAAAAATATTTTTAAAAGTGTGGATTGAAATTTATGAAATAACTTGTCCTGAATATTCTTTGCAGTGGACTAGAATGTGCATTAAGTATGTCAAAAACACCTAGAACCATGTACTTTTTCCTAAATGTGAGAATGTGAGAGGGTCCCTGCAGGGTGACCCATGGTGTTGCACAAGGCCACAAGTGCTACAAATATGTTTTAGAATGAAGATCAAGTTAAGCGAATTTGCAAGATTTTATTCCAGCCTCAGTAACTAAGCAAGAATATGGTCACGGATTCTATTTTGGCCACATTTTTCTTCCTTAACACTTAGAATAATGTTTTCTTCATACTGTAAATTCAGTAACTCTAATAAAAATATCAAACTAATTTTCTTTCCATCTTTCCATTTTCTTTTCCATTATAAGCTAGAAATACCTTTCTTAAGAAGGTGGTGGTTACAGTAAAAATGCCCTCTGTAAGAAGAACGGGGATATCCACCTTGTTTTGACGTCAGTGATTTTCTGCACCGTTTCCACCTGCAATGCTTTCCACCTGATACACAGGAAAAGATTGGAAGTGTGGAGTGGGGAGGAGGTGGATGCATGGAAATTATTCTCTGGCCATATTTATTATGCCAACAATGCAATTTAACTCATCTTTGATGTTGTGCAATTAGGTATTAAAATTTCTCGTAAGTAGGAATATTCTTGGTCAGTGGGAATCACTGTAGATAACTTCAGGGAACCTGGGAGCAATTTAGCTGGCTGAAAGGCCTGGGCTAATATTTAAAGCATTCCGTTTAGGAAGAAATTAATTTGTTCTTCACATTAATCCTCTGCTTAACCATATTGGGAAATGCAATGCAAATTCACATGAAACCTGAGGAGACAATCAGTAATTGTTTTATATTTTAAAATAACTTGATAAAGACACAATATGGCAACTGGAAAATAGTCTTCCAAACCATAATTTACTAATTCTTTTCCAAAGGGTAAATTATCTTTGCACTAAGATAAGAGTTTTATTTGCATGACTGGTTTAATTTAGAATCCCGATACTTATTTTCTTTAGTTGCCCTGATTTTTTTCTCTGATTTTCTTTCTCTCACACGTTTCCAAAGGGAGATCGAGGTGGGTAGGGGCAGCTGTGTCAGTACAGTTGTATAGATTTAGCAAATATACATGCCAGTACCACATCCCAAATTCTGGTCACATTCCATGTTCTGGGCATCATTTTGGCGTTCTTTAGGCTATCAGGAAAACCGTAACGATTAGAGCAGAAAGTCCAATAAGCCATGTTAGAGGCAGACGGGGTGGGTGGAGAGATGGATTTCACGTAACTATATCAAGTTTTATTCTTGTTTCCATGTATGCTGTAATATTTAGCTATGATTCAATACAAACTGAACTCACTGTCCATTGGCAAGCCACAGCAGTTCATAAAGTGACAGGAAATTGAGCCGACAACTACTACCTTTGTGTTACGGATACGTTCACTATAGGCATGCTTTAGAGGAGATGTGAAAACAATGACACCAAATGTGGCTGGGTGAGGATGAAGTCCCTGGAAGACATCCTGGTGCAGGCGATTCTGATAGCACCAGTAACCAGAGAAAAATGTTTGCTTCGTAATCTACATGACCAAAGGTAAATGTAAATGTTATCTTCAAATATTTCAATTTAGTAGACATAATACAGTCAAAAACGTGTATGGAATTAAGTTTTAGAGAGTCAGTATTTATGCTTTTGGAATTTTAAAGGTTATTCCAATTTAGATCAAACATATTTAAGATGATGAACTATAAAAGTTTTTATCAAAATTATGAGGGCAAAAATTTGGGTTACATATCAAATAGTGATATACATTAAAAAATAATAAAACAAAATAAAGAAACAAAAAAACCCACCCTGCACACCCTATGTGCTGGTACTTACTTCGCATGGCGAATGTCCGGCAGGGAGCGCTCTAGAGCAATGTTGTTGCTGACGAAAATATTGAAACCGTTTTCCCTGTAAGCTGAGTCATCATGGTCCTCTTCAGTAAGGGGGTAGGGTTTCCCGTGCTCACCTTTCCCTAGTAGGAGAAAACAAAATGGGATTGTCATCCGCATAGAAAGCACTGCGTTTTCTAGAATAGAGATGAAGACTTGAATGTGTGCGCTTCTTTACTCACCTATTGCTGTGCTCCACAGAGGAGCTGGTACTAAGATTTTATTATTTTATTTTAATTACTTTATTTAGGAAAATAAAACATGCTTGTAATAAAAAGCAAACAGAGAAGTAGAAAGTGCAATCTCACCTTCCAGAGAGAACCACTGCCAAGTTTTAAGTGTATGATGTTCACTTTATAAATTGATTTTTTTCCAAAATAATTATATATCCTTTCATTTACTTCCAATAGTTGATATAAAATAATATTGTATTCCAATTTACATCATTCTTTTAAATTATTTCTAACTTTGCCATTATAAACAATGTTGAAATGAACACCTTTGCTTGTATTTTCGGAAGGGAAGCATAAATTCCTACAAATAGAATTTCCAGGATATCTTCAAAGTGAGTATGATAGTGTTTACACATCCTTAGATACATTGGATAGTACTTCCAAATTCATTGATAAAATATATTTTTTTCATATTTTAATGAGCCTTTTCTTAATTACTAATGAAATTAATAATTTCTTATACTTTTATCATTTGTATTTCTTACATTGTGAAATGATTGTTCAAGGATTTAAGAAAACAATTTTAGAGCTTTTTATTTTATAGTAAAAGCTTTTTATAATAAAATACTTTTATAAAAAGATTTATTAAACCTTTTTAATTACATATATTGCAAATATTTTCTAAGTTCACTGTATTAAATTTAATGAAAATTTTTCCCATCCAGATGATTATATTTTTCCTTTCATTTATGTGTGTTACATTTAGAAAAAAATCCTTCCCTACTCCAATGTCATACTTAATATCCATTCATGAATTTAGAGTTTGACTAACATTTTATTATTGTTTTATCTGTCTAAATTTTCAACCATCTGGAATTTATTTTGGTGTGAGAAGTGTGGTATTAATAAATGTCTTTTTTATAGTTTTAGAAATGGTCAGGCAGTTGTAGACAACATTTTCTGAGTAATTTTTCCTTCCCTGCTTTAAAATATCACAGATAAAATTTTTCTACTTTTACATGTACATATTTAAACATTTCTATGACATCCCACTCTTATGTCAATCCTCGTGCAGTGGAGCAATCATAGCTCACTGCAGCCTTAAATTCCTTGGCTCAAGTGAGCCTCCCACCTCAGCCGGCCGAGTGGCTGGGACTACAGGTGTGCTCGACCACCACCATGTCCACTAATATTTTTGTATCTTGTAGAGATGTCTCACTATATTGCCAAGGCTGATCTTGAACTCCTGGTCTAAAGTGATCCTTCTGCTTTGGCCTCCCACAGTGCTGGGGTTATAGGTGTGAGCCACGGTCCCTGGCCTCCCACAGTCTTTTCCTTATTCCTATCCCTGACTTCTTTGATGGGCAATTTTATTTTTATTGTCTGGATTGGTAATACATTCTATTCTCTCACCATTATTGATCTTTCATGCTTTGTGTATAGGTTTATTCTAAAAGACGAAGAGTAATACTTGGTGTTTACTTGTTATTTATTGCAATGCATGTTAGTGTCATTTTCTTACTTTTTTGGTGAAGATTTTTTTTACAACAGTCTAATTTTTCCCTTGTTATTTTTTCTTGCAATATTTGTTTTAAAAATCTCATGTCATGAATGAAAAATTATGGACTCTCTCAATTACTTCTCTTTTTTGTTTCCTTCTGACAGTAGGTATTTTGCTTACTTTTATGCAGGACACTTTTCTCTGGGTCTGGTGATCTTTGCTGCCTTTGTAGTCCATTGTCAGTCAACACCAGGCAGACCGGGAGCTCTGTGCTGTTGGATGGGGCTGGTCTACTGGCAGGGTTGGCTTTAAGGGGACTGAGTGATGAATGGGGAGATGGCCCTTACGTAGCAGCAGGGGGGTTGGAATGTTAACTATTTGACATACAGATTTTCTGTTAGTCAGCTAGTTTTAAGCTCCTTATTTTGATCTCACCCTTTTCTATAACTGGCATTGACATGTCCAGACATCTTTGGATTTATACTAGGTAATCTTATTTCCTCCCACCCCTACATGAGAATTTGGCTGTGTTTCCTTTCCCCTGATTTAACACTAATGATGCTCCATCTCCTCTCCACTTTTCACACATATATTGTTTTCTATTATATGCTCATTGCTTCCTTCTTTTCTCCTTTTTGTGTTCTGGGTCTATAGTCTTTTAATACCTTATTAACATGTTATTGTGATTTCTAGAAGGAAAACAGAAAATGTACGTGTTCAATTAACTATTTTTTTTATTTCTGCATATTATGGGGGTACAAATGGTTAGGTTACATTGCTCTTGCCCCCCACCATAAGAGCTTCAAGCGTGTCCATCCCCCAGATGATGCGCATCGCACTCATTATGTTTGCATATACCCATCCGCTCCTCCCCCCTCCCATCTGCCCAACGCCTGATAAATGTTATTCCTATATGTGCACTTAGGTGTTGATCAGTGAAAACAATTTGCTAGTGAGTACATGTGGTGCTTATTTTTCCATTCTTGGGATACTTCACTTAGTAGAATGGGTTCCAGCTCTATCCAGGATAATACAAGAGGTGCTATATCACCATTGTTTCTTAAAGCTGAATAGTACTCCATGGTATACATATACCACATTTTATTAATCCACTCATGTATTGATGGGCACTTGGGTTGTTTCCACATCTTTGCAATTGCGAATTGTGCCACTATAAACATTTGAGTGCAGATGGGCATCTACCCAAAAGAACTAAAGACATTCAATTAACTATTTTAATGGAAAGCTTAACTATTTCTGTTCCTGAAATTTTTGAGTTAACAGCCCTTGAGATGATAAAATATTGAAATGCCATGCATAAAATAACCCAGTTTTTATATGAACATTATTAATCATTCTCTTTTATGTATATATTCATAGAGAAAACTTTGTAAATAAATTTGCCTAATATTCAAATGATTCATTCTAAATGATAAGATTTGGGTGTCTTTCATTCCTCATTTATGGTTTGTTTGCTTATTATGATCTTTTTTTTTATTTCTACAAAAGCCACAAATAAAATAAGTTGAGATGAATGTCCAAATTCAGCTGAAAGGTTTTAGTTTTAATAAAATAAAATTTAGGTTTTTATATACATTTTGGCCAAATTGATTCTGGAAAGGGCTAGATGATAGAATTAAAGAGAAGGGCATTAGAAAATGATAATGGCTTGCTGATATTAATAAGTTTTATTTTAATTTATCATTACAGTTTGCAGAGTACTTTGATACACACGTTTATTTACTTACTATGATACTTTTGTAAGTTAGGTATGTTGGCTCCTGTTTATAGACCAGGAACTGAGGCTCAAAGACATTACGGTTTGTAGGGCAAGGCTGACATCAGCTTCTGGTTGAAGATTGTGCAGCTGGGTCAGAACTCAGATGCAAAGATTGCTGTGACTGTGTATTGCCCTGTCTTAGCTGCACGGCACTTATGTGTGTAGGGATTTGAAGTTGAAGGACAAATATCTAGAACATGAGTTTTATACAAACTTCCCTACTAAGGAGCTGTGTTTTCAGGTGAGATCTTTCACGTTTCTACCCCCAATTTCTTCGTGTACAGAGACAAGAGATGAGGCTAGATAGTTCTATTCTACCATTGGTAACATTAGTAATGCCCTATAGTAACTCCTAAATATTTAATTTTTTTCTAAATTGCCACACTCTATCAGACATCTAATTCAAATTTAAAAGATGAACTTGAAAACATTATCTGAAACTCTAGTACTTTAAAATAGTAACTTTTTCAAAGCAATTATCAGTGATCTCAAAAGAAAGACTATATAACTTAGTCACAGAGCCAATTTATTAGAAGACATGGGGATTCATTGTGGAGCTGAGCTCTAAGGTCGTTGCGGGCAGACCTGAGTGCAAGGTGAGATTTAATGTACGCTTGTTGCCTGATTATTTAAAATAGGAAATACAGCTAAAGATAAAAAAGCAAGGATACACTAGATTAAAGAGTACTGTGTTCTTCACACAACTAGTCACCAAAAAGTTTGTGCTGTTGTTTTTTGTTATCAAAATATACACAGATAATGCAAATACATTTCTGTCTCCTACTAAGTTAAAGAAAACATTATTAGTAGGAACCAAATACAAACTAAAAGTTTCCTCATAAAAGTTACAGTTCATGGTGTTTCAATTAAAATTGTCTACATTCCCTAGTCTCAGAGGAACTCATTAAAATTACTCTTTCCAGTTAAAGCAAACTGCTCCCAAAGCAGAGATGAAAGAGGAAGTCTCTAGACCTACATGTAGTTGCAATTGTTTTCATTTCCAAGAAAAGCAGATAAAATAATTAAGGATAATCTATCATGAAGGGCCAAATGGAAAAAAAAAATTCTGGCAAAATAAGCTGAATCCTAGGAAAAGCCTAATGTTTTCCAGAATGATTTAGATAAGAAAGGCAAGCTCCTACAAATAATATGTTACCAGACGATGCTCTACTAATACATGAGGAATAACTGAGAAGTCTGGAGAAGAGATTAAGTCTCTCTCCTAATGTACCATATGTACCTGTGAAAGAAGGGATTCTTTCCTCTTCTAGGAGAGTTGCTGAGCCATATGCCATTCCTTGTGCTTTTAGTGTGCAGGGATTGGGGGAATCTGAGTTCATCTCAGTTCTATTTCACTTAGTGACTCATGCTCAGCAACAAATAGGCTGGCTGTGTTTCAGGGGGTCTTTTGAGAGTGAATGTTTGCCAGGATTGTGCCAGCCCATGGGAGCTCTGGGTTCTCTGATCATTCTAAATGACAGTCTGTTTTGAGCATGTCAAAAGAATAGGTTTTGGAGATGTCAATCATTTCCTTAATTCCCACATATGTTCTCTCCAAAACTATTGTTGTCATTAAGAAAAAAAAAAGTAATATGAGGAAGATACTTTTTTTATAATGCTGCTTAGAAAGGTAAATTGTGATAATTACCAGACAATGTTAAATAGGAAAATAGTAATTAAAACACTATGATATTTTCAAATGTGAGGAGGAAATGATCTTCAAAAGAGAATCTCATTATAGAAGGTCACTTGGAGTGTAGACAGGAGAAAATTAAAGAATGATAATGAGGAGTCGATCATAACACCACTGCATAATGAGAAAATAAGTATATCAAAAGGACACGGCAAAACTTAGAGGAAAAATGTCTTAACTTTTCTTCAGTAACAAGTCTTATATTTTCTTCAGTTAATTCTGATTTTCCAATTTTAACTGGCAGTTGGAGGAAAAGCATCAAAAACAATGAAACTAAGCACATATAGAAGCATTTAGTGTTTTCAGAAGATGTTACACATGGCAGTATTTTTCTACAAATGTGATGATTTAAACATTTATGAAGGACAACTATGGGGACACTGTAGGAGAGCTATAGCCTCTGCTTTCTAGAAGCTTTTAAACAAGTTATATGCAAAGCTATCCGCCTATCAGGTGGTGAACAGAATAGAGGAAGGAAAAGAAAATGCAAACGATAGTTGAAATTGGTATTTTAATTATTACTGATATAATCCCTGGACTTTTATAACTTGGGCAATTAATAATTGAATGACCAATAAATTGTATGTGAGCTGTATATCCAATTCAGCTGATCCATGAGTTGCAATTTATCATCAAAAAGCATGGTCTCAAACAGTGGTCTAAAAGTTTTAATAAATCAGTTAAAAATGTATTCACTCAACAAATATTTACTACATACCTATTATGTGCCAGGAACTGTAGTAGGATTTGGAAAACACACATTACAACCTATGCGGTTACAGCCCCATGGAAACTGCTTTAAAACAGGGGAAATGAATGAAGGAGAGGCGTTCAAGTATTAAGAAGGTCCTAATTAAGTAATTCTTCCACCTTTTAAAAAAAATTGAATATTTTATCTTTTATTTGGGAAATTTACCATTTCTATCTTAGGAATCACACCAATTAGTTTACTATTTCTTTGTTCATTTTTAGCCAAAATGTCATTTATTTCTTAAACTAAATGCAGGTCTATCAAGCATCATTATCACATGTACGTTATGAAACAGCAGAATAGTTTATACAGTTCAGTTCTTCTCCTTTCTAATTCAGTTGTGAGTTCATTTCTGTGACCTGAATGCAAAATCCATATGCTCTTTTAAGATTATACCAGGGAGCTCTACCCTGCCTTCGGGGTTTAAGAATGCCAATCATTTCATCTATTTATAGTTCTCTACTCGCCAACCTGCCAGAAGCTTCCAAACCTTCTCAATCTCAGCACCCATTCCCACCATAAGGAGGGTCCACATGAAGAGCGTGCCTTCACTCCATCTCCCGCACACTCGTAGAGATCCTTTTAGGTTTATTTAAGAGCAGTTACCATCTACCTCTTCCAGGAAAAAGACTTAACAATCCAAGCACAAAGGGTAGAATAACTAGGTATTTACGGTTTTGTAAGTCCTTTTTTCTGTATTACTGTAATAGTTATTTCTTAGGTTAATATGACATCCTTGTAATAGCTACATAATAATTTTGCTGTAAATTGTAACGTGATTCTGTAGACATGGGTACTGATAAATAAAACACCGTAGCCTGAGACAATGAGTCACATATTTGCTCAGTAAAAGTGGTTTTAATTAAGGATCCGATGAGAAGTTCTGGAACCCGTGTGCCGTGGGCATGCGCTCAGCATGAAGCCTGTTAGCGCTGGTTGGCAGCCCTGGTGCATAGGCGACGGACCAGGGGGAGCTCAGGCAGAGTTCTGGATTCTGTCAGCTTTTTATCCAAAGAGACAGATGGCAGTCATGCCAGCTCCATTCTGCACTTGGAGAATGTAAGCTCTTAATTAGAATAACTAAAGAAAAAAATTAAGTGTTCTCCAAGCATTATCATTTTTTAAGAATGTTCTGGTGCAGGATGAGTGATAGCAAATGGCAACAGATTTTCACCTTGCAAAGCTTTACGTTTTTTGCAGGGGAAGAGACACCATTACCTATCATTTTGGTGTTTGTCTTCTGAGCACAGCTCTGGCACAGGGGCACTGTGGCCACAAGGGAGGGTGGTGGTGGAAGATTGAGTGTTGAGAGCTCTCTGCCTTGTGCCCTAGGAAGGCATCTGAGGAGGGCATGTTGCATGAGTCACTCTAATGTGTTGCCACAAAACCTAACGCCAAATCTTATTAAACATACCACCTAAATATTTTTAAATTTTCCTTCTTTTGCCCTTTGCCCTGCCATTTTACCAGTCCAAGTTACAAGTGTTTTCCTACCTGAACCACTGTCATAGCTTCCTAAGTGGCCTTCTGGAACCAAATATTGTCCACTCTACTCTCCTGACCACCACCATCCCTGCCTTTCTCCATCCCGCATGCTCCTTTTGGTTATCTTTTTAAAATACTGCTCTGGGTTCATCAAACGCTTTAGATAATTCCTTAGCCCTTTAAAGACATCGCTCCAAAATCATTAAGATATAATCTGAATTCCTTAACTTGCTCTGTAAGGCTTTTGAAGATTTGCTGTTAGGACTTCTTTTAATTCTTGGGAAGGCTCATTCCCTGGCTTGGTCTTTGAACAGATGCTTCTCTCTGCATGGGATGCTGAGCCTCCATCCTCTAGCCCTGCTCTATTTACCTGACTGACTCCTACATTTTCTTCAGGTCTCAGTGTAGACTCTTGTCTTCATGCAGCCACTGTATGTGTCCTCTCTAGCAACACGACACGTGGTTAGGGACCTTGTTCATCGTACAAACTGTGTAGCACGTGGCCGATGGTAAGTGCTATATAGAATTTTCGAATAAATGGATGAACGAATTCATTTATAAGGGTTACGGAAGTCAAAAAAACATATTATCAGCTTATTTCTATGAGTAAGCCTACATTTGCTTAGTTTTTAAAAAACTTTTTCTTTAGAATAGAAGACATGCTCAACTATTCTTGTTGATCATCTCAGGTAAACAGCTAGGTATCAGAGATTTACCGCATGTTTTCCCTGAGTTATGAATGAGTGAGAAAAATGAAACTAATTAGAATACTGTACACAATAATCTCAGAACAAGTACTGATTGAATGAAGATACAAACTCCACAAAATGACACAATAGAAGGAAATACTAGATTTGGATTTAGAAAGCCAAGGTTCCAATGCTTCTGACTCATAGCGGGACATTTAATCCATGTGTCAGGTTTAATCTCCTTCTGTGTTCTCAGTTCTTGGTGCATTTCATGGCCGAAGAATGACCAGACACACCAAAGTAAGGCAAGCATGGGGTGAAATTTATTGATGGGGAGAAAGATAGGATTACAGGGCAAGAGCAAGATACAGATTTACAGAGCAAGATACATACTCCACAGACGAAGACCAGACCCCTTGTTGCAGCACGAAAGAGAGTTTGGTTATGGTCTGCGTCTTGTTTTACAGTGCCTGGATTGGGACCTCCCTAGTGGCTCAGACGTCACCATGGAACCATTTTGATTGGACAGTTGAGAGTTGCATTACTACACATGCGGGTTGTTCTAGGTCCATTTCCGGACTCTATTGTATCTAACGATGCTTGGCCTGTGGGCTAGACAGTCCTCAGCATTCTTTTGCAGCTGCTGTGCAAAGTTCTGATTGGCAGATTTGTAGGGTAGTCCCTCTTCCCCCAGGTGTGGCAGTCACTTGGGAGAGGATTAGGGTGGGGCAGGACCCAGATGAGGGCCTGGAGCCCACCCTTGTCCTTCTTCCCAGGTGGGGCAATTGCACCAAGGCAACAGCTAGGAGACCAGGAATCCCTCACTATCTACCTAACACATGTAGTTTTTATTCTCAGCAAAATAATTTTTGAAGATGTTATTTTTTGTCTTTCATTTTTAGAGACAGAGTCTCACTCTGTCTCCCAGGCTGGAGTGCAGTGGCACAATCACAGCTCACTGCATCCTTGAACTCCCAGACTCAAGATGGAGAGTAGCTGGGACAACAGGCTTGTCACCACGCCCCATTAATCTTTCTGTTTTTTTTTTTGTAGAGACAGGGTCTCCCTATGTTGCCCAGGCTGGTCCAGAGTTCAAGGGAACCTGCCACCTGGGCCTCCTGAAGGGCTGGGATTATGGGCAAGAGCCACCATGCCCACCTTTGAGATGCTAATTCTTTAATCTGTCCTTTGTATTTTCCATGCAAGCACACAGTCCCATCCAATGCCTTGCCTCAGGGACTTTGACAAATGTAAGGGCAGTATCTGCTTGAAGTCTTTGTAACCTTAAAGCTTCAGGACAGGGAAGCAAGTAAGGTCGATTTAGCACTGGGAGAGAGAAATGGGAGTGTCTATGATCACAGGGGAAGGAGAAGGCACAGATTTCCACAGAGATGGGTAGAGCTTGGCATGTCCAGTGCATGCCAGGGAAACAACAGAGGCCCAGAGGATGCAGAGGTGTAACTGGCTCTACGAACAAATTTCAGTGACCCCTATATATTTCTTTCTAATCCTCTCCCTTAACTAACTACTTAACCTTTTGAGTTGTTTCCCAGAAATAGTGGATTTTCTGCAAGGCAAAGGAGCTGAGATGCTGAAGGCCCCTGGGCAGACTCTTGATGCCACGACTCACTGTCCCCACAACCTGCCCCGGTGGGTGCACGTGGTCCCTTGTGAGTTACCGTGACCTGCCCCAAGGCACATGGCCCCTTCTTTAGAAGCCCAAGGTCTCTGATAATTGGAGAGATGGTTTGAGGCAGCTTCTTATACATTAAAAATTCCTTCCTTCCTTGGCAATCCCCATTGTCTCAATAATTGGATCTTTCTGCAATGAGCAACTAGACCTAAGCCGAAACCCCCGTGCAGTTTTGACAACAGAGACAGGGTGACTTAGGGAGACTCCCAAGGGAGCAGGGACTCCTCTCCTTACCAAACTGCCCTGTGAGTTAGCGCAGCAGGGCACCTTCCCAGCCTGTGGACTTCAGAGACTTGGAAGATCCTGTCAGTTTGAACCTAGGACACAATTACCAGGAGTATGGACAAAAGAACCGAGGGGCTTTCTAGAATTTGTTCCTCTGCATGAGACATCAGACTTTTGCTAGTTTCTCCATTACGCTGTCAGGGGAGAAAATATTAACTGTAGCCGACTTTCCTGCCAACCTGGTGAGACGGGGATTAGGTGTCGATTTAATCTCTTTTAGACCAAAATATATATTTCATGCATATCAGAATCTGATCTAATATTCAAATCATGTATATATTTTTTAATTTCATCAGCCATAAATTCAAAATATGAAAAACTTCTGTAAATTTCCTCACAGACATGTGGGGATTACTAGTATGTAGAAAGGAATTTTGCAGGGAGAAATCGCTTCAACAAATGTAGGGTAATGTCATTAAGATCTCTATTTTCTGCCTCCTTGACGATTGCAGAAATAGGGTGGGGCAGTTGTAAAAGATTAATTTCACTGATATGAATTCTTAGCCTATTTTCTCAATTTCTACCTCAATAATAGTTAGAAATAAAGCAAATTGCCTAGAATTCTTCTTTTAAAAGAAGAATCCCAAAGGATAAGTGAATAACATTTTTATAGCCAATTTAGCATTTCAAATTCCACCTTCAATCATAATTTTTTTAAGGATTGATTTAGGCTGTGAAAGAACCAAGAGAAAGGGGCTGGTGAGAACTAAAATTACATTTTAGTTTAGAAATTAATTTATTGCAATTATCCACTGATCTAAAAATCAATATTTCCTCACATTATAATCACTATAAATTATAAAAATGAAGTGCCGACATTCTCTTGAAGGTGATGAATGATCTGAAATATCGTAATAAAATGTGAAAAACTAACATTCTTTCTGTGATAATTAACTTGGAAGTTGCAATCCAATTATTTACGTGCAATGCTTTGCCACTATTTGTAATGCATTTCCATTAGAAATATGGCATTATATTTAGTCTGTTCAGTTTTTTAATTTTAATTACTACTTAGTATTACATTGATCTGCCATATTATCCTGACCAAATGCATTTGCACATAGCAAATAGAATGTGAGAGATATTACATAACATGAATATATCATTTTGTGGTAGTCTTTATTTTTGTTAAAATCGTTAATGTAGTATCCCTTTGGGAAAATGAGATAATAATTAACAGTGTACGTTTTCCAGGTACACTATGAAGACAGCTGTGGTGTTAAAAGAGCAATATAAAAGTCAGTGTAATAATTAACTGCTATTTTCTGATACTGTATATTACTTATTTTCTTAAAAAAAGCACATTTTACATAAAACATATTAGTGCCTAGAATTTTTTCTTGAACTATTCAAAGTACAAATTAATTAAAAATTCAAGGTAAAATCTTTATTACTATTATTATATATAGTTTTGATTTGTTCTAACATCCTTACCATTTTTCTACAATGCACTTCCTCATAAGATGATCACAAATTCAGACAAATCCTGTCTTTCCCATGCATTTATAGCAAAGTGTGGAGAAATGGAATTACCATCCTATTCTAAACTCCTAACAGCATCGATTGGAAAGAGATGTTGGATTATCTACTTATTGTCCGTGCTACTTTTTCTTTAACAGTACCCTCATCAAAACAGATCCCAACAAGGCGCAGTGGAGTAGGAAATGTAGAATAAAGTGAAACAAAACTCAATCTGTTCAAAGTAAGTAAAGGGACAGAAGTTACTACCTAAGCGGTGCATTTAATTTCTTCCCTATCTTAGTAAATGGGCAAACCACATCAAGCTACCACTAATGCAACCACAGGCATTAGGAGACACTTTTATTTCTCCTGTTTTTTTTTTCCTTTACAACCCCTGACCCCAAATAACCCATCATTCAATTGATTATGCCCCAAATCTATGCTTCTGTACATTTTCATTACCATCAACCTAATCCTTTTAGTTACTCCTTACTGACACAATCCTACTAACTGTTCTTTTTGCTTTTATTTTGGCCCCATTTTGACTCCTTCTTCTCACACAGCAATGAAATGGGAAACTAAAATATATAATTTGTGTAATTTCTTATCTCTGCTTTAAGCCCCACTGTGTCTTTCCATTGAACTTAAAATTAAACCTTCATGTTTTACCACATCCTACAAGGCTCTGCTTAGCCTGGTGTCTTTGTATTCCCCAAATTCAACTCACACCATCTCTCCTTACCTCAGGATGCTTTACCTACACCGGCCTGCATTCTATTTCTCAGACACTGCTTCCCCCACTCCCACTCCACAATTTATAACGTATCGATGAACAGTTTTCCGAAGCGGTTGTAGCAATTTACTTGCCTCTAGCAGTGTATGATAGTCTGGGTAGTGCATAAATTGTTCCAGTTGTCAATCTTTTTTAGTCATTTGGGTAGGGGGATAGTGGTACCATGTGCTAGTCTTACTTTGCATTGCCTTGATGACTGATGATGTACAGCAATGTATATATGTATATTGGATATTTGAATACCTCCCTAGTGAAGGCCTTGCTTAAATTTCTGTAGCATTTTCTCTTGGATAATCTATCATTGTTGTATTGATTTGTAGGAGTTCTTTATAAATACTGTGAATAAGTCCTTTGTCAGTTATGCTGTATTTTCAGTCACTTAATTTACTTGATGAACAGAAGTTTTTAATTTTATTGCAATCCAGTTTATCAATATTTCTCTTTGCTTTCTGTGTCATGTTTTAAAACCCAGTTTTATGCCAATGACAATTTTAATTAAAGTTAAAAAGATATTGCATCAGTCAAATAAAGCCACAATAATGCTACATAAAAATACCAATATGAGATTCAGTTGTTTAACAACAATCTAATCTTGCTCAGGTGTCCACTGGTTGGCTGTGGGTTAGCTGATTTAGTCTGGGCTCAGGTGAAGCTGGTTATAAGTTAAGGCTAGGTCTAGCTATGCTTCAAGTAGATTTTGAACTAGTAGGCTAGCTACAGCTTTTTGTTTGTTTGTTTGTTTGTTTTTCTTCCCACGGTGAGGACAGAGGTTCTAAAAGGTAAGTACATTTCAAGCACATGCTTGTTTCAGACCCACTTACATCCCACTGACTGAATCAAGCTACATGGCTGAGTTTAAAATCAAGAGTAGGGTTGTACTTTCTAACACTGGTAGAAGGAACTTCAAAGTCACATGACGAAGATAATGGATAATATTAATAATTGGGGTGATGAATTGGGAACATTAGTGCGGTCTAGCGCACGTGTTCTCCTCTACTACCTTCTACAAGCATTCTTTTTCTTCGATGTTTAAATCTTATGGCAGAATAATGGCCCCCCAAAAATGTCCATGTCCCGATATACCAGGAATCTGTGAATATGTCACTTTACATGAAAAGAAAACTTTGCAGATGTGATTAAATTAAGGACTTTGAGATAGGGAGATTTTACTGGATTATTCAGGTGGGACCAATATAATCACAGGATCCTTTGCATGGGAAAGAGGCAGTTGAGAAGGAGCTACGACGATAAAAGGAACGGTTGGAATAATGTGGAGCCACGAGGCAAGGAAGGCAGACTCTGGAAGCTGGGGAAGCCAGGAATACTTCTCTCCTAGAGCCTTCGAAAGGTACGCAGCTTTGCTGACCCATTGTTGACTTCTGACTTTTAGAACTGTAAAGTAATAGATTTGTGTTGTTTTAAGCCACTAAATTTGTGGTAATTTGTTACAGCAGCAATAGGAAACTGATATAGAAACATCATTTACATGGAATTAACTTGAACGGTATTACGTAGTTTTGTTTTGTTTTTATTTTTTGGCATGTGTATGTGTAATTGTATGCATGTAGAAATCTTACAATACAGTTCTTTGTTTTTGTGTATGGAGTTAGAATCATGCAGTCTTAACTGCCTAGCATGGGTGAATCTTAGCCGGTCTAGATAGAGGATATACTCATTTACAGAGACGCTTGGAGCATAATGGTGACCCTTGACAAATCTACAGAATACATTGACTAAAGATAATTAACGTTTTGTAACTGTGGGTCTGGGAGTTTCTGGCGGGCAAACATATAGGTCTGTCATTATTGTTAGTGATAATTACATTTATGGTATGTATCTGGTTTTAATGGACCTGGGAGGAGTTTCTATAGTTAAGACTGATCATGCAGTGTAATGTTCTTCTTGGCCACCTTGCTGTAAGAGACCCCACTATGAAATACTTCGGATTTCCTGGAACTGAGGTGCTTTACATACATGCCAGTGGTAGTTGAGGTCTGGGAAAAAGTGTGTTCTGTGTGACTCAGTGGAGCAAGGACAGCAAAACCTATACCTGAGATCTCTAGGCTTGTGTTGTGACTATAAACGTTTGAATCCTGAGAGTCCTTTAAGCATTCAAACACTTAAGGTGATTGTTGGTAATTAATGTATTTGCTGAATTCACTTACTCTAACGATTTACATACTGATTCTTTATATACAATTATATTACCAGTGGATGGTTATAGCTTTGTTTTTTTTCCTTTTGAAACATTATATATTTTATTTATTTTTCTTGCCTTATTACACTGACTCTGGTCTCCAGTTCAATGTTGGATGAAGTGGTGGCAGCA
>NW_012150975.1:150345-152045 GCF_000956105.1 Propithecus coquereli
TGTTTCCACATCTTTGCAATTGTGAATTGTGCTGCTATAAACATTCAAGTGCAGATGTCTTTTTTAAAGAATGTCTTTTGTTCTATGATGTAACTTTACCTAATAAGAATAAATTATTTACACACACGACACCACAGAGCTAAGATTTCATTGAACAAAGAAAAAGAAATGATTTACAAATCAGCTGCTTGATTTTATTTTAATATACTTTCTAATTGTCAAGCCACTTAGATTTCTTTTGTCCCTAGTTTTATAGGCCAGGACTTCTTTTTATAACTGTGTAAAGGCAGAGAAAACAGGAAAGCAAGAAACATAGCTTGTTAGTCTAAGTAAACTCCTTAGTTCAATAGATCTAGTCCGGGACAGTGTCATAACCAGATCTTTCCCACACCTTTTAGGAAGAAATAATTCAATCAGTACTTTAATTAACTTAAGGGAAAATACCATAGCACTCCCAAGTGACCTCAATTTTGCTATAGTTTTTACACAATTGTAAAAGATTCAACTTTATTGTTTCTAGCTTCTTTTACTGAAAAACAGTACGAGGATTGAAAAGGCTATTAGGTCTCATTTCTAGACCTCTTGCTCTAACGTGAAAATGTAGACTATTAAGACGATTGTTGCCTAGGAAAAGTAATCCATTTTTATTCTTCAGTAAAGAATCGTGGCTATGAATTCTGAAAATTCATAAGAAACAATCTCTTGCAAATGGCAATAAACAGAAGTCTATGAACCTGTAGCTGCTCCTGTATTTTTTCCTTCAGGCTTCTGAGCAAGGCTATCTCAGCCACAAACTCACTTTTAGGGCTTTTTCAGTCATTTTGTTCTCTGCTAGGGCTGGGAGGAGGTGTATCAAACATGCTGGTGCTCTGCGATGAGTAGGGAGAAAGATACGAACAGCCACCCATGAATTATTTTTGCCCTAATTTGTCCTCAGATGAAGAACATGGGCTTTGAAGTCAAACAGATGTTCTCAGAATTCTCTGATTCCATATGCTTGCTGTGGGCAATTTACTTAAATTCTTCGAATTTTCACTTTTTCTCAGGTATGAGCTGGAGGTAAAAATA
Source organism: Propithecus coquereli (assembly GCF_000956105.1). NCBI lineage: Eukaryota > Metazoa > Chordata > Mammalia > Primates > Indriidae > Propithecus > Propithecus coquereli. The sequence goes on from NW_012150975.1 coordinate 151,414, forward strand.
ACTACCTTAGAAACTTGTTGTAAAGTATAAAATAAAAAAAAATGTAAATTATTTAGCATAGTGCTTGGCATACAGTAAATTCTTAAAGCAGAGCCTGTTCTAGGTCTACAAAGTCTTATCCAATATCTCATATCCTTGAAGCTTCACAGTTCAGTTCAGTTCTGTCTATTTTTTTCTTTTTACAGATCTTAGAAATAAATCTCAGTGCAATCTACCGTGAATTAAGTAGTACTTTCAGGGAGATATGGGGCATAATCATTTCCATAACAGGATGCATTAGTATGTTTACAAGGACATACACTTTTCCAGATAATGAGTAAAATGAGAAGTATTAGTGGGTTTATACACATTAAGGTTACAAAAAACTTTGCATTTTCAGGCCATTTCAGGTCTTGTAATTGTGGATACAAGAAAGTATAGCTGTGTATCATAATCATGTTGTCTACTGCCTCCTTACTGCTTCTGTTGTCTATGTTGGCTTAAAATGCAAATCGGACCTCATCAGCTAAGTGCTGAAAAGCCACCAAGGTCTTCTCTTTGCCAACAGAAACAGCTCCAGCTGCTGTAACCATACATATCTCCAACATTTTGTTTTCCCCTAAGGCTCAAATCCACCCTCAGTCTCAGCAGTC
>NW_012150975.1:152095-153069 GCF_000956105.1 Propithecus coquereli
AAAAAAAATTTAAGTGTAATAACTGAAAAAAACAGTGATAGAAATAAAGTAGAAAAAGGGAGAGATTGGAAGAGAGGACAGAAGAGAGATACATTCTCATCTGCAATAATAGGAAGTTAGTATCAATAGATGGTAATTTAAATCAATGAATAGAGATAGAAGTATTTACTGATTGTTTTAAGAATACGAAGACAAATTGCAGCAGCAATGATTAAAGAGTTCCGTCTGACAAATTAGGAAAGAGAGAAAGAAGAATGTTATAATTCTATTAGAATGTTATAATTCTATTACTCGTCTTTGTATTTTAATTATGTGGGGGTATCCCATTTACAATTAGAAAAGAGCCACCTATTCTGGATTTGCATTTCTATAATGAAATATGTTAAAAATTTATGAAGGCTGATAACGGCAGCATGTGTAAGTAAGGTTTAACAAAACCTCCACATTCAAGGGTAAAATTCTATTTTTCCACTTTCAGAAAATAAGGCAATTTACCAAAGAAGCAAACCAAATATCATACTGACTTTGCTCTAGGCAGGTGCAGCCATACAGAGCAAACATTAACATATGTCAGGGGGGACATTATGCAAAAGAGACTTGGCTGAATTAGTTGTTGGTAATGTTATTATGGGACAAAAAAACAATTCTCAATTTTTGACTTTCCATTTTCCCAGCCAGGCTGAATTATGTGAAACAAGTAATACTTATTTATTGACTTCAGATTATTTCAATAGTTATTTGTTTTCCATTTGTTGTTTATCATTTTTTTCCTCTAATATTCAGGAAAAAACATAAGGTAAAAACCATTCTTGAGCCTGCCAATTGTTACTAAGATTGAACTTGCTTCCATAGCAACGGACCCATTATCAGGACAGCTCCTGGGCACAGGTAACAACAGCTTCAACCCATTAAATGGGATCCTGCAGGCAGGATTTCACATAAACTCTCACTGTTGCAGAATAGTTTTTTCTTTT
>NW_012150975.1:153119-154843 GCF_000956105.1 Propithecus coquereli
TTTTATTTATTTTTCTTGCCTTATTACACTGACTCTGGTCTCCAGTTCAATGTTGGATGAAGTGGTGGCAGCATGCGTCCTCGCTTTCTGTATAATTTCAGAGGATAAATGTCTGCTATTTAACATTTAAATGTGATTGCTATAAGTTTCATGAAGGTCCTTTGTCAGGTCCAGGAATTTCCCTACTGTTCTTATATTGTTATTTTTTAAATAATAAATGGATACATAATTGCATCAAAATCTTTTTCTGTATTTATGTAGATGAATATTTTTTTTCTATCTTATTCTGTTAATATGGTGAGTTAAATTGTTAAAATAACTTAGCATTCCTGAAATAAATCTGAATTGGTTGGGATTATAATTGTTTTTATGTATTTGTGGATTTGGCTTGTCAAGATTCTGTTAGAATACTGCATCTACATTCATAATGAGGTTGGCTAGTAAACTGGCCTAAAATTCTGAAGAATATACACACGCCTGTAAGAAAAGTATGGTCCCAAATTCTGGGTTAGCTCTCTGAATTTTCTTCTCAAAGGTATTGCCTTGTAATTCTTCATTGCCTTTTATAGCTCTCTTAAGCCTTAAGAAATGCTGCCTTTGATATGTTTTTCAGGTTTTATGTTTGTTCTTTGTTGAAGATTAAGCCTGAAATACGTAGGCCACCATTACTGGAAGCAAAATTCCTTTTTTCCATATAATGTGTTATTAGTATCTCACCATTTTACTGCCTAACTATACAGTAAAATTATCTATATTTGTACGTTTTACTGACTACCTGTGTGGGCTTTGTTGCTAATTATAACAGTATTTTAGTTAATTAAAATTCATATATAATTTCGTTCCTTGTCTCAAATATATGTCTTATTATTACATGCCTATTCAACTGGCAAGAAAATTCAAAACATGGTTAAATGAGAAAACTAAATACTAATAATCATGTTTTGATCCTGATTTTAATGGGAGTGTGTCCAAGGCTTCACTTTTAATTGAGATGTTGGCTCTTGGTTTGAGATTAATATTTTACAGTGATACAAATATATCTTATAAAACTCAGCTAATAATTTTTTTAAAAAATTAAAATAGGTGAGAAATATGTTTTGTTTTCTATTGCTTGTCTTCTTAGCACTGATGGAGATTATCATACAGTTTTTTCTATTTAATAGATTGTGTGGTTGTGTGTGTTCCATTTTTCATGACTAAATAAAGTCGTGTATTAATAAAGCCAAATAAGCAAGAAGAAGACTTCATCTGTTTGTTTTCTTTAAGCATTTGAAGTCTATTCCACTGACTAAATACTTTGAAATTCAAGGACTGCTTTAAAAATACTTTGAATATTTGCTTTTAATTTAAAATCAAAACATAAGGTTCTTTTTAACTTGCATTGAATAAATTTTATATAATACAAAGAAAAATCTTTGATATTATATTACTAAAATGCCTATCAAGTCAAAGTCTGTGTTTAAAGAATAATCCTAGAGATATAGACATTTATTTTAAAAGTTATTTGATTTAATTGAAATTAGTATGTTTCAGAGGACTAAAAGTGCATATCATGAATTTAAATGATAGAATAACACACTTTAGGAATAAATCTCAAATTCTTACCTATTCAGGGAAACAAAAGTACCCAACATAAAGAATGCATTTAGTCTTTGATATTTCGTCTAAAATCTGAAGTAAAAACAATTCTTACATTAATTGTTTCCTTAATCGACTAATATTAA
>NW_012150975.1:156658-158140 GCF_000956105.1 Propithecus coquereli
AAAATACAACTAACAATAATAATAGCTAATACTGTTACAGACATATAGACCCTATGTATTTCAGGTACAGTATCTGTGTATTAATGCATTTAATTCATTTAACTGAGCATTGTCTTCACAATTTTTTTTATTTTTTAAAAAATTTAATTGCGTTAAAATAAGCATAACAAAATTTGCTGTCTTAACCATTTCAGTGTATAGTCCAGTAGTGTTAAATATATTGATGTTGTGCAACAAAGCTCCAGAATTTTTTCATCTTGTGAAAGTGAAACTTTATACTCAGTAAACAACTCCCCATTTCCTTCTTCCCTAGATCCTGGCAACTACCATTCTGCTTTTTGTTTCTATGAATTTAACTGCTCTAGGTAGCTCATGTAAGTGGATTCATGCAGTATTTGTCTTTTTGTGACTTGTTTATTTCATTTAGCATAATGTCCTCAAATTATATCCATGTTGTTGCATGTGAAAGGATTTGAGTTATTTTTAAGATTAAATAATATTTCATTGTTTGGATATGCTACAATTTCCTTTATACATTTATCAATCTATGGATATTTGTGTTGTTTCCACCTCTTGGCTATTGTGAATAATGCTGCTATGAACGTGAGTGTACAAATATCTCTTCAAGAACCTGCTTTCAATTCTCTTGTATATATATCCAGAAGTGGAATTGCTAGATCATATGGTAATACTATCTTTAATTGTTTTGAGGTACTGCTAAACAGGTTTCCACAGTGGCTATACCTTTTTATATTCCCACCAACAGTGCAGGACACAAGAGTTCAATTTATCTTCATCTTCACCACCATTTATTTTCCATTTGTTTTTTAATAGTAGCCATCCAAATGGGTATGAGATGATACCTCATGACAGTTTTGATTAGTATTTCCCTGATGGTTAGTGATATTGAGCATCTTTTCATATGCTTATTGGCCTTTTGTATATATGCTTTAGAAATATGTCTATTGAAGTTCTTTGTCCATTTTTTAATCAGGTTATTTTGTTGTTGTTGTTGAGTTGCAGTTGCTCTCTTAATATAGTCCTTGTATAACACCTTATCAGATATTTGATTTGCAAATATTTTCTCCCATTTCAGTCGGTTGCCTTTTCACTTTGATCGCGTCCTTTGTTGCCGGTGTTTTGATGTCATATACAAGAAATTATTACCAAATCCTGTCTCATGAAACTTTTCTCCTATGTTTTTTAAGAGTTTTGTAGCTTTTAGGTCTTATGTTTAAGTCTTTGATACATTTTGAGTTAATTTTTGTATGTGGTGTCAGGTACGGGTCCAACTTCATTCTTTCAGAGTGGATATCCAGTTTTCCCCAAACCGTTTGTTCAACAGGTCCTTTCCCTGCCTAATAGTCTTGGCACCCTTGTTAAAAATCATTTGATCATATATGTGAGAGTTTTTTCTTGGCTCCCTGTTCTATTGCATTTCCCTTTATGTCTGTCTTTGTGTCAACATTACACTGTTTGATT
>NW_012150975.1:165250-165771 GCF_000956105.1 Propithecus coquereli
TTGCCAACAGAAACAGCTCCAGCTGCTGTAACCATACATATCTCCAACATTTTGTTTTCCCCTAAGGCTCAAATCCACCCTCAGTCTCAGCAGTCTGCCTTGCAGCTCCCTGCACAGGCCGTTGTTTCATACGTCCAATGACTCCAGTGCTATTCTTTTTCCAAAATTTATTTGCTTTTTCCTTCCTGCTGCAACCCCTTCTCCTAGCTGACTCTGCCTATCTGTTGAAATAGCTCTCATTCAGGTCCTCTGGGAGATCTGTCTGACTTTCCTACCCTATTTCTTTTTCGTGTTTCTGTTGCATCATGTGTACTTGCTCTTCTTTTTTTGTGTGTTTTATTTTTATTTTTTTTGTGTGTGTGTGTGTTTTTTTTTTTATTTCAGCAAATTATGGGTGTACAGATGTTTAGGTTACATGTGTTGCTGTACTTGCTCTTCTTAACACTTATTATTACTATTATCATGCCCCTCCCCAGAGCCTTTTAAATTTTCCTTTTCCAACTGTACCCCAAATCCATGAA
>NW_012150975.1:166611-167585 GCF_000956105.1 Propithecus coquereli
TTTCTTTTTCTCCTCCCTCTTTCTTTCTTCCCTTCCTCCCTCTTTCTTCCTCACGTTATAGAAAAGTAAATGCAAATTGACCTCAGGGAAAACATACAGACATTTTTACTTTAACATGCCCTTCGGATATTTCTTACATATTTGGTTTGCTTTAATTTTCCGTTTGAGGTATTTCTTGCTGAGAAAATTCTTTTCCTTTAGAACATAAAGCATATAGGTGTAATTTTTTCCATATTTCTTTAAAAACATGAAAACACCAAGAAAGCATATTGAAAGAAATAGTCACGTGCTGCATGTTTTGGTCAATGAACTGCGTAACGCCAGTGGTCCCATACGATTATAATACCATATTTTAACTGTACCTTCTCTATGTTTAGACATGGTTAGATGCTCAAATGCTTTCCACTGCGTTACAGTTCCCTGCGGCATTTGCTACAGTAACATGCTGCACAGGTTTGTAGCCTGGGATCAATAGGCTACACCATACAGTCCAGGTGTGTAGTAGGCTACACCTCTAGGTTTGTGTCAGTACACTCTACGGTACCCACACAACAGTGGAATCCTAAGGACACATTTCTGAGAACATATCCCTGGTATTAAGCTACACATGACTTTCCTAACAAATTCTATCTTCATTGAAATATGGTGCCCCATATTCTCTAATGTAAAATTTGTGTTTGCATTCTGAAATATTTTATAAGTATGAGACTATACAATGGATCATAAATAATTAATAATGTTTTGAATATTACATCTTTTCCGTAGAGGATACCTAGGTTCTTTCATTATTTGTATGAGTGTGTTATTACCATATGTGTGTGACAATACACGTGCATATGCCTGTGTGTATATATACATGTATACATACTTATACATACTTGTATACTTAATATGCATATATAAAATATATATTTAATGTGCACATACATTAATATATGTACATGTACATGAATACTCATATACATATAGAAATA
>NW_012150975.1:170031-170466 GCF_000956105.1 Propithecus coquereli
AGTCTGCAGTCAGCTCTCCACATTCCTGGTTGCCACACATTTTTTGACTCTTTTTTCTTTTGCATTTCTATTGGGAAACCAACAAATGCTCCCCTCAGCTTAGCTTGCACCAAATACAGCTAATTGGAGACAACACATGAATACTGAGATTCTTACAAGATGTATTTCTTCTGAGTCAACCCAATGTTACCAAATGTTTTACCACTGCATAACAAATATTTTCCTTTGTCTTGATTCCTATATCATATTCCTTATCAATTCCCCCCCACCGTTGTTAAGCTAATGCCTTCCCAACCCCATAAAGTTTTTTGGGGATATGGTAATTATATGTTGGTATTTGCTCAGAATTTTGCAGGAAAACAGAAATCACTTTAAGAGTTTCAGGAAAGAAAGGATTTAATATAGAGTACCAATTATTTATAATTTTTTTAGAAG
>NW_012150975.1:170516-184296 GCF_000956105.1 Propithecus coquereli
GAAATTACATCACATGCATTCTAGTGAAATCTTCCTTGAAACATGAGAAATTCTTTATAAAATTCTTTTAAAAATGCTTGAGACAGTGTGTGTCTTTATCTGTGTGATGCTTATATTAATAATAGTATAGTGAAAGATTTAAAAAGTGTATTTTGTTTCAATAAAATCTCAATAAATGGTAAACAGTTTTTTAAATAGACTACTCAAATGACATGCTGTTTGACTATCGTGGAGGAAATAAAGCAAATAATCTGATCGTCCTGCTTTAATTTTAATGTTTTGAATTTTTAATTTAACAATACCTTTATATATCTATAGATATATCTGTACCCATGAATATCTCCATGTCTCCTCTATTTATTTATCAGTCATGGGGGAGAGGGAGAGAGGAAGGACAGGTCCACAGCTGGCTTCAGCATCCTCAGCGGACTCTGAGCCATGCGAGAGTCATTGATCCTTGTCCTGTCCCCACAGCGCCAAGTCTAGGAAAGTGCTTGGCCCTGGTTGTGTCAGAACAGGGGAGTGTAGGTGATAAATGAGGGCTGTGTGCAGGTGTGCACGCACTGTATGGCCACTCTGCAGCCATCGTGTATATCGAACAGCCAAGATTGATGAGGCACACCCGGCTCAGACCGGAGGTCCCCAGCACACGTCCACACCAGCCTATGTTGAGAACCCATCTGCCTTATGAATGTAAGACAGGGCTAAAAGAGGACCGTTGCGCTTCTGCAATCTAGGTTTCTAGAATGGTCAATTAAATATTCTCAAAAAAGAATTGGATGTAAATATTTTGAATATATTATGAAGGAAAATGTAAAATTGGTAGGAGTAAAATGGGACTGTTTCAAGAGCATATGTGCAATAGAACCAGTAAGCATGAACACACCCATGCACACGCACACAGATGCACACACACATGCACACCCGCACATAGTGGACAGGGAAGTGCAGAAGGGGTGGAAATCAGAAACTAATGTCGACAGGGAAATAATAGTGAGACAATGTGGCAATTCATTCCTTCTATTTTGCTTTTAAAAGTGATTAAAATCTAAGAGAGATGTGTAATGAATAAAAACAGACTCAGATTTGTAAAAATGCAACATTTGTTATTGCTGTTTAAATGTGTTTATGTATTACAAGAACCAATTTCCACCATGATGGAAAACAGTCTTGCCAAGTCAAGGTAACTTCCCCTTTAAACCTGTGTCTTCTGGATAAACTCAGTCAGCTTCCAGCCTTCTCTCCCACTCCTCTTGCCTAGGATGAGCTAGAGAGCCTGGATGTTCCCATGCCTTCCTGACATTGGAGGGGTGGGGTCTGGGCTCCCACGTGCTGTGCTTGCTGCTGCCACCTGTTGTCTCAGTGTCAGCAAAGTGCAGAAGTGCAGTGTTTGTTCCAGCAAGCTCATTCTGTGCTGTAAGTCTCCTCCTTCCCCATCCCCTTGCCCTTCAGGGGTGCCGTATTGTAATTTTTAACCTAACCTCTGGGCCTTACTGAGTAGGAGAATCCTTTTGGATTCTTTCCATATCCCACAGGATTCAGGGAAGGATAGTAGAGTGGTCATGAAGCTCAAGACGCTTCTCTGCCTAGACCTGTTTTGTTGTAATTTATAGGCAAAAGCAGCGGCTCTATGTTGACAAGCATTCAGTTTGTTCTTAATGTTCAGACTCCAGATTTTGGATGCAATCTGGCAGGCAGTGGGGGAGCACCCACCAGTTGTGGGGAGGAGTGAATATGTGAGATCAGCCATGGGTTTGAGATGCCATGCCGATCCCCCTTCAGGACTGCGGACATTCCATTGGTCAATTTGAGCTGCTGTAACAAGCTACAATAGACTGGGTGGCTTAAACAACAAGAATTTACTTCTTACAGTTCTAGAGGCTGTGAAGTTCAAATCCAATTGCCAGGCAATTTGGTTTTCCAGAGAGGGCCTTCTTCCTGGCCTGTAGACGGGCATCTTCTTGCTGTGTTCTCATGTGGCAGAGAGAGAGGGTGAGCTCCCATCTCTTCCTCTTCTTCTAAGGGGCTCTAATTTTATTATGGGGGCCCGCCCCCCATAATCTCATCTAAACCTAATTGCCTCCCAAAGGTCCCACCTTCAAATACTTTCACATGGAGGGTTAAGTGCTTTAACGTATGAATTTTGGCAGAACACAAACATTCAGTCTGTAACAGACTTCCTTCCCCAACTGCAGAGAGTGTTAGCCACAGTGAGAGCTCTTAGCCCTGTATGGAAATTGCCTTTGCTGAAAGGAAGTGCTCTGTCCAAGCCAGATGCCCTACTGGGGGCAACCTGCATTCAGCTGCTGGTCCGTGTGTGCTGTAAAGGCCCAATCCCTCCCTCCAAAGGGAGTTGGCTGCAGTTGTCTTGTCTGAATCTTTTGCTGGGATTATACAGTGGCCCAACCCACTGCTCTTCCCAATCCTGTTTCTTTTCCTTCTCATTCACTTGTGGTGACCCCAAGAGCAATCCATAATAAACCTCCTGCCAATCTTTGTCTCAGAGTTGGCTTCCCAGGTGAACTAACCTGTGGTAGGCTCCAAAGTGTTAAGTAGAATGGAGAATCCCCCGTATCTGACAATAACACAGCAGACATATTGATTGTGTAGTGTAATTTGAAGATTTAGGGGCAAGTCTTTATAATTCAAACTATTTTTTTCACATGGAATTCATTAAGGCAAAAATCTTTAAAATTATATATCCAAATATTTGAATTCTGACATTTTTCTAATCCCTAAGAAAAGTTCATCAGTAAATTATCAGAAGGGCATCTGACCCTTAAAGACTTAGAGACTGTGTGTTGGTGACAGGATAAACAACTAGGTTCCAGAAACAAGAAGAAAAGGGAAAAAATGGCAAAGTGTATCATTTTGCCCTTTTGTACCCCTTATTACTTTGAGTTCAAGTGGCAATTTTTTGCCAAATGGCTCATTTTGTTCATCCACTAATATCTGGAGGTAGTTTTGCTTGTAAACCCTAAGAGTTCTGGGACAAGACTGTGGAGAGGAGAAAGAAAATGAATGCTCCTCTCTCTTTATGTCTTGCTGGACAAAGAGGAGAAACAAAGTGCTAAGTTGCTGATCTAAATGTCTCAAGAGGTGGACTCTTTCGAGGAAAACATGAGAGCAACCCAGCCTGGGGTGATATTAGTATTTTTTTTTTCTTTAATTTGTTAACTTAGTTCACATGTCTCCTTTGGTGATAGGTAAGAAATAGATTGTAGCTCCTATGATACTGTAGACACCATTAAATCAAAGAGATGTTTCCATGACTCTCTGAGAAAAATTAGATTTAAATGTCTTTTAAGTTATTCCTGAATCCTAAAAGAACCACTAAAAATTACTGAAGATTAGTCCCCAACACTGTAACAATGTTGTCCAATCAGACTTACGTACTATTGTCGATGCAATCTCTGGACACTCTTGTCCCGAGCCTTTTCTTGTACTGCTTCCTTTACGGAGAATAGTCTCCATAAATCAACTTTCACTCCTCAGGACTGTACACAAATATACAAATGCCCCTTCCTAGAAGAATCCTTCCCTGAGCTTGTTAAATTCCGTTAGAAATTTGTATATAACTCTCTTATGGCGTTTGTAATCATCAATAATATTAAAGTAACAAGTCTATTTGAAGGCAGGGTCTATCTTTCACCCATACTTGTGTTTTTAACACTGTACAAAACACATCAAAAAGTGTTTATTACGTGTAGGAATTACTATCACATTGTATTTTTTTCGAAGTGTTTTACTGTAGTGGAAAATTCCACTGCCAGGGCTCTACCCCACTATCTTCCCTAAGCAGCTATAAACCGCTTGCAACAACTCCTGCTAAGGTGAAATAAGACAGGAAGACATTCCATAGGAACTCTGTACCTGGAACTAAGGTTGCTCTGGACTCTGCCCCCACTAAAGAATGACCTCATTGCAACTATGCCCCACTTCCTCACTCATTAACTGTGCCCCAAGCAAAATGTATAAAAGACTGATACGTTCTTTATTCGGGGCTCAGAATTTGGGAGGAAAAATCCCCCCTGAGCCTGCTGGCGTATATACACCTGTTTTGCCATATTTCTGCGTGCATCTCGGTTTGTTCCCAGTCAACTCTGCTGTAACAATACAGGGACCAACTGATGTGGAATCAACCAGAGTACTTTTAAAATAAAAATCCCTGAGCCCCATCGCATACACGCTCTATGAAGGTTTCTATGACCCAGCTTCAGGAATGTGCATTTTAACAAGTATCTCAGGCAGCGTTGTTTATAATTTGGGAATTTCTAATTCAATGAGAAGAGAGAGATAGAGACAGAGAAAGAGAGAGAGGGAAAGTGAGAGAGAGAGAGATCATAAAGAGTCTTTATTTGGATTTAAATTAAGGAAATAATGACCGAAATAGAGAGTATAAAGAATTTCAAAATGCCATAAAAATGGAAATAGCTAATTAACCTTTAAAACGTCTCTTTTAAAAGGATGAAAAATTCATTTTGTATTTATTGTGACAATAATTTTACCTGTGTTAGAAAATAGACGATAACTGATAATAGGAAAACCAGCACTTAATGTATGTCAGTGTAGTTTAATAAATGTTTTACAGCTACAATATTTTATAGCATTTTACATAATGCAAAATGTAGTAAGAATTATTTAACCTACTTATAAATATTCTCTACTTTTTAGTCAATTTTAAATTACTGAAATACAAGTAGAAGCAACTTACTATATAAAGATACTTTCAGCTGCTTCTAAGAAGCAAACCTGAGGGATTTTAGAACCAAGGTAACTGTAACTTGAAGCATTAATTACCGCAGGGCAAATCTCCCAGATGCTTTGTAAAGAGCAAACAAGCCGTATGTGTGCCCTGAGCAGTCTTCCTCCAGCTCCAGCTACCTGTACCCCTGAGCAGCCGCCTCCCAGGCTGAGATAACAGGGTTCGCCCCTTCCTTCCACTGCTCCCGCTCAGGCTTTGCAGCCTGTGCTGCTTGCTCAAAACCACAGAACAGTTCCGTAGTTCTTAATCCGGTTACGGAGCACAATTATCTGGGGAACATCTAAAATAATACCAATGCTTGGGCTCCACTCTCAGAAATTCTGATTTAACAACTCTGGAATGGAAGCAGAACACCATTTTTCATTGCTATTTTTTAAGTTATCTCAAATGGTACTAAAGTGTAGCCGCAGTTGAAAAACATTAGCAGAAAAGAAATTTTAAGTTGGTGAATAATATGCAAGAACATAAAAGCTTTAGCTTGCTTTATAAGTCAAAGTATTTTTTTTCTAATTCCAAGCTATAAATCACAACACAGTCTCTAATGTACCTTAATACCCTCTTGTCTGGAGAAGAAAAGATAAATATGCCAGGTTTGATTGACTTATGCAATAATTATTATTTATAGACAAAGAAGGAAAAAATTCCTATTTTGTTCTGAAATCTTCATCTGCTTTTGTATTCTATCACTGTGACTATGAACACCATGTATTCACATCTCTTGCTCACCGTTTGGGAAAGAATGAGGCCTCTTTATTTAGAAGACCTTCTACAGATTTTGAATTCCAGACAATGTATCATAAAATTTCTGATTTGTGACTATAAGAGTTTTCTCTTTTAGGTCTTAGGTCAATTGAGTGAAACGAGATAATCTGAAGATGAATTCTTAGATGGTCTGAAAGCAGTACTCAATATCCACACATCCGTCCTGAGTCTTTAATTGTCCGCACTGCTGTAGTGGCCGACAAACCTATTGCAGTGTTTCCTCTCGTCTTGCCTTTCTCACCTCTGGCTCCCAGGCAAATGTGGCAGCTGGCAGCTCACTTGGGGTGGCTATCACAAGGCTCCCTTCCTTTTCGGAATAGTTATTGGGCCAATAAGAAACACAAAAAATGCAGCATTAATTGCTTGTGTAATTCCTTGTCTATTGTGTCGTCTTCCTTGGTAACACCTGTCTGACTTATTTCCATTTCTAACTGTTGGTAACTAGTTCTAGACTTGCTGTTGCTCCTTGAAATACAGTTTATGTCACCGTCCCCTTCTCCAACAATAAAATTGTAGCAAACTGATGCATCTCTCAGACCAGCAATGTGAAGTGCTAGGGAACTGTTTGTTTATTTTTTGATTTACATTTTTATTTTTTTGGAGGTTGGAAACCACTGACTGCAGGTGGTTTCGCTGTAATGTAGGGATAAGACAGAGAAGGAGGTCGAGACAGCCTGAGTGCAGCCACTTTGATCTATACCAGATCCTAACCGCCCTGAACACGGAAGTCGTCAGCAAGTTGCCAGCCCCTGACCCCCTGAAGATGGATGAATTACTAAACTGGGTGCCTTGCAAACTATTTGTGCTTATATTTCTGTGACAACACTTGATGATTAAACTTTATGGCTTGACCACAAGACAACGTTGGTCATGTATGGCTGTAGCATTCAGAGTTAAAAGAATTTTAGGATTTCAACTTTAACGCTCTTTAAAGGCAGAAACTGTGTTTTTCATGATTAAATACTGGGAATGTTACACAAGGTTTGGATCTGGTTAGGTGATCAGTAAATATTGTATAAATGAATATATAAATGAAGTATAAGCTATATGAAGATAAATTAGTCATGATCATATTAGGAAATCAATAGCACTTATATAACTAAATGATCTCAGGTTCCTGTGCACACCTCATTATGTGTAAATTAGTACATAGCAATAGTCTAAAAGAGAATCCCTTCCCTTTTAGGTTATGTATCTGAGGCTGAATGAGAGATATAAAAGAGCTAATTTCTTGTTTATTATTTTTATTTTTTATGCCCCTGTACTGAACCTTAAACATGGACAATCTGTTACAAATGAACACTAGGTTCCAGTTTCTCTGCTGAAATGCCAAAAGTACATTACTGAAGATGTTTGCTCTTTACAGACCTACTCAATAAATACAAAAAAGTGGGACTATGAAAGACCGCTCAAAACTTACAGAATTTTGTAACCAGGGCACTAACAAAAGAACGACATTCTTAATAACGATACTGCCACAATTAAATTGCTAACACCGTTTGCGCGTAGCAGTCATCAGTTCTTACCTGCTCCCTTCTTTAAAATGTGAATGCTTAGAGACATTCACTGTAATAAAGACAAATTTCATGGCAAATTAAAATTAATCTTATATGGGAATAATACTGTAGACTTTTCAATCAATCATTTTTTTTTAATGTGGAGGGGGACAGTATTTACAGCTGCTTCATCTGCCATCTCTCAGAAAGTAAACAGAGCGCAAAGTGTGGCAATCCCTGATGCCACTAAACAAGCTGCTTTGTGAAATAAAGAAAGATATGGCTTTAGCATTTGAATTTTTAAATGAGCACTTCATATATTGCTAGGATTTCTCTTTAATTTTGAGAAAGCTTGGCCTCATCTCTTAAAATATTAATCTTCTAGGGAGAAACGTGAACACACTGACATGACTTCTGCATTACGCTGACATAAGTTTCCTATTCACCAATTTCAAGTCAGCTAATCAGTGTCAGCATAAACAAAACTCTAATTTTGCAGCATAGCAGAACAGAGTGTGCTTTAGAATGTTTTCTGGACCTCACCACGAGAACAGCTGTTTTTCCTCTGGGAGGATAGAAGTGAGCGAAGTCAACAGGTCACTACATTCACAGAGAGTGCATTCTAGTCTGGGGGAAGAAACAATCCATGCAATTGATCTATCAATTAATGCCTATTAGAAAAGTATCAGGTGGCAACATGTGCTCTGAAGAGAAATAATGTAATAGTGACATTTTGGCTCTAAGCTGAATGACAAGATGCAAACAGATGGGAAGACTGGGGTGGAATATCCTGGACAGAAAAAAGAGCTAGTGAAAAGACAAAAATTGGGGAAGAACATGGAGAGTTTGAGAAAATACAGAGGTCTATGTGGCTAGAATTTAGTGTCCTGGGGCGGGGAGGAGGGATGGTGAGACAGGAGGTCAGGGAAGTGGCAAGGTCAGAGGGTGTTAGATTTTTTAAAGCCAGGTTAAAGTGTTTGGATTTAATACACATTTATGCCAATCACATGTTAATTTGAATGATTTAAGAAGGCAACTAAAATAGTTGGATCTATGGTTTTAAAATATCTTTCTGGTCACTGTGAGGATGATGGATTATAGAAGCAGGAGTAAAGTGAACCAGTTAGGAGGTTATTCTAGAAGTTCAGATGAACAACGATGAAGCTTTGGACTAGGGTGATCATAGTGGGGACAGGGAGAAATCAATACATTCATAAAGTAATTATAGGTGGAGAGAGTAGTCATTGCTGCTAGAATGGATTTTCGGAAAAAAATAGAAGAAGAAATAGTGAAATCAGGGTAACTCTCAGCCTTGACAAGTCAGGGAGATCTTGGTGCTTTTCACGGAGATTGGGGACTTTGGCGGTTGTGAACTATTTAGTGAAACGGGCATAGTATGTTGTTAAGTAAAAGCACTTTGTAAATTTATATGTAGCTTATGATCTCAACTCTATTGTAAAAATATTCCACATGCATGCACATGCCTAGAACCGGAAGAGATGTACTAAAACTGTCTGCATTAACAGGATGCCTGCAAATAGCAAATGCTAAAATGTTAGTTACAAAATGGATATTGTCTATTCTTCTCTATTCAATCTTTCTTAATTGCCTACCCTGATTTCCCGCTTGCCTAATTGTCTTTTTAATTTAAAATACTGATAAAGTATGTTTATAATTTCAATTATAAAAGTAAAATGTGGTCATTATAGAACACCTAGAAAAATGTCAAAGCACAAAGAATAAAATCAAAATTACCTGTAGTCTCACAATTACCCAGATGTACTCACTGTTGAAGTTTGGTATATGTATTTTCAAAGCAGTTACTGTATGTGTGCATATATGTAGTATGTGTGTGTGTGTGTGTGTGTGGATACATATATATGCACTAAGAGAGAAAAGTAAAAAGATAAAAAGAAAACAGGCAATAGTTGTTAGAAATACTTAGAGGTAACTAATTTCTTTAGTGGAATAAAGGCCCACTTTATTTGGTCTATTTGGAAGTCAATAGCAATCATTTCCCATAGCCCAAAATAGCATATTTTAAAATATTTACTTTCCATCCTTGATATTTTGGCAAAACACTATTATATTTAGCTCCTTCAACTAACTGAACGGGTTCTTCCAATGATTTTTCTGTTTACTTGGCAGTACGGTGATTTAAAAAAAATAAATAAATAAAAAATGTCAATGAAACTATTTCCATTACCTACAAACGGAATTGTGGTGACTCCAGTGATTTGAGGCGCTGGAGAGCTATCAAGTCGGTGAGGAATAAACTAAGCAGTATCCAAAGTGCTTTTCTCAGAGATAACACAATTGTATCTTTGCAGAAATTTTGTGATTCAAATACCAACTCTCTGGGGAAAATGAATCTTATAGCCATTTTTGACATCAAACAATTGTTTAACATATAAAATTATCTCTTAAGGACAAAAGACAGCTGTTTGGGATGTGTTATATAAAATTAATTTCTACTATGTTTGAATTTCTATCATTCATTTTAGTTATAATTTAATTTAATAAATTTTATTAAATGACTTAGTAACTTCCAAAGCTGATCAAGAATTTGAACATATAAATGAAAGCACAGCTACTATAAAATCCCATCTGAAACGGGAAAACTCCAAACCGGAGGTTCCATGTTAGATGATCATTAAGCCATTTGAATAATTTAAGGCACAGCACACCAGAATTATACGGAATTGATAATATTTGTCTTTTCTCTTGTTGGAATTAAAAAACCAGTGTACTCTGAGATATATGACTGTTTAAAAAGGAACTTGTAGAACAAATTGGATTTAAACCCTTTATACTATTGTTACTCCTAACTTCTTTATTATTCTTCTGTTCTATAAGAGGGTCTAAAATATTGTTCGCATGAAACACAATTTTATACTTTATAAAAGAGGTGAAAATGTTTAGTGGGTGATTAAAAGCAAACATTTCCAGGTCCTGCATGTGGGCACGTGGGTGTGGGGTGTGCACAAACTTCTAACTGCTCAGAGGAAGAGTTCCCTGCAGCAGGACAAAGAGCAAACAGAAGACAAAGCCAGAGGGCTTTTGTCTCATCAGAATTGGAAAGGCAGAGTTGAGTTAAAAGCAGCCTCACTCTTCATTAATTTATCGTATACACCATTTTTGCGCTTCAGTATATTGAGGACTATATATATATTCTTTTTCTCTTTTTCCTTTAGTGTAAATTGTCCTAAATTTGGCACTTCTCATTCTTGGCGTTTTTCAGCACAAATGAGAGCTGTGTCATCAAGAGCTGGCATTTCTTTCCATGTGAATACAGACAAGGTCCTGTATAAATTAATAGAAGCTATTTTTAGCAGAATGTGGATTTCTTATCATAAAGAAATCTGCAGTATAGATACTAGTAAGATTCTTTGACTAATCTCTGTCTTGCAGTTGTGACTGTTGACCATTTCTGGCTGATAGGTTATTGAAAATCTGCAGTGGAGCAATGCACAGATGAGGCCACGCTTCAGTGTGTATCAGTGTTTTGATTCTGGATTCATCAACAGAAACTCATCCAAATCATTAAAGTTTTCTCCGCCAGCAATACACACCTTCATTTTAATGCCTATGGGAATTGTCTCTACCAGCTTCTAAAGCAAACAAACAATTCAAAGAAAGCCAGAGAATAACGTGTGTTTAGTGACATGTATTTCATTGATAACTATGCCGCATGAAGATGACAGATTTGAAACAGATGTGCTGATTGTATTACATTCTTGGATTCTCAGAGAAAGTGAATGGATGTGCACATCTATTAGGATCACAGTGTGACCTCCTAGTCACATACAAGCTGGCAGAATGACATGAGATGTCTCACTTCAGAAGTGCCACCCATTGTACCGATCGATGTTCAGTATTATCTTAGCTATGTATCAAATAATGGCAGAGCTTATGCATTACTGTCATTTCTCTTTTTCAGACTGTCACCGTGAAATGGACTATCTCAATTTAAACCCGATTTCCATATGTTAGTCGCATATCTTACTAGTCTATGACATTTACCTGTCTTGACATTGGTCATGACATTCTCATGACAATCCATTTCATCATTTAAAATAGGTTTCTCCTTTTTCGCGTAGGTCTCTTTCCCTCCTCCAATTCAGGAATGACGATCTTCCTCCCGTCATCTTTCAAGGCCTGATTTAATTCCTACCTCCCTCTAGGGTGCTGTCTCTGATCATGCTATTCTACACTTTCCTTCTCATTTTTCAACTTCTATGACACATCCTATGGGCCTCCATCGTTTAGCAATATTTTGAATTTAAATTGTAAAATACGGTATCTTTATTCTGATTATGTGAATAAAATAATGCTTATTGTCGTAGTAACAACCTGTCCTTAACACTCCAAGCTTTTTGTAGACTTTAATGTTCATACACAAGCTCAGGTATTAAGTTAACTTTAGGCCCCACAATCATGTGAGCCAGTTCCTTAAAGTAAATCTCTCTCTAAAACTATATGCACGTCCCATTGGTTCTGTTTCCCTGGACAGCCCTGACTAATACAGGCCTTGGTCACATCATTCTGGCCCCAACATATCTGTATTTCAAAAGAGGTGTTTGGTATTTTGAATAATCAGAAGACCGAATTTTATTTGACTATGCTGTGCGGTGTATTCCAAGTGTCTACTGTGTTTACGGAGCCCTTCTGAATAATGACCAAAGCGATTCATAAAACAAGAGTTGCTGTGTTTTGTACCAAGTTCTCATTTTATTCCTGCCAAAATTTTCCAAGCATGGCTTACTGTCAGAACCAAATGGCACTATCTAATGCCAATCTGTCCTACTGCTTCCCAGGAAGCTTGGCATCGGGCTTTACCTCCCCGCAATAACCTAGACAGACTGGGGACTGTTCTAGCCAGTCCCCTTCTCACTTCTAGGGCCTTTTTGCCTAGAGACACGAGAGAGTTAGTGAATCATTAGGAGAAGGGAGAAGAGAAGCAAAGCAGTAGGAGCTTGCTAGGATACAAAGGCGCTAGCTCCACGCTAGACAGAGCTCTTCCAAGGGGTGGTCTCTTGCTGTGTGTCTACAAAGCCTCTGTGAGGTTACTGATGCAGCCTGTTCAACTTTCAAATTCTCCTACAGTCTAGCAATGTTACTAATAAAAGTAATCTCTGCTTTTCTGCACTTTCATGATCACTGTTGAAATAGTCATTAGCTGACTGAAGTAATCGCACTGTGTATTTGTTCCTTCCAATAGGTAGAAACTAATACATTATGATTAAAAATATTTGAAGGCATCTTTGAACAGTCAGAAAACCCTATGAGGACTGTTCATTTTAAAAGTATTGCATTGTTCTTTGTCAAATATATTTTGTTCTTTGTAAAAATAGAGACTATGAATTTCTTTCATAAAAAGAGGTAGCATTTCTCTCTTTTAGTAGTTAAAAGTGACACTTTTCATGCAGTTCTGTATGAACTTGAAAAATCATTCCATCAGTATTCATCAGTATTCGTTAATTTACTAATTTACAGTATCATGACTTGGATGCAAAATAAGTTAAACATAATTTATAATGGTTTAAATTGTTGACTAGGAGTTTATGTGTGACTACTTATTTTAACATATGAGTTTATTGAAAATGGAAGAGAGCAAGAATCACCTGCATCTATCTACACACACACACATACACACACACACACACGCACACACATGTACATGCACAAACACGTACACACACACACATATCTAAAGCGATGTCTATAATACACTACTGGAGAGGGGTGGGGAGGCCTAGCTTGAGTCTGCTAATCCCTGCTGGTGGGATTTAACTCTTCTGATGAAGCAGCCTAGAAGTATCTGCTGGTTTAAACTTATTTTCCTGAGAGTGTTCACAGATTTGCTCTATTCCCAGGCAACTAGTGGACTGGAGGAAGCAAGATGTAGGGAACTTGGCGTTAGGCTTTAGGATTTCATCAAATACAAAAGAATTCTATGAAGAACAGCCCACTGGTGTCTGTCTGATACTGCTTTCCAGTCTGATTTGAGAATCTTACAGCCGAGTCCTTTTAATAGAAAAACTGTTCGAAGGGGCTATTTTGTGTGAGGATCTCTGTGAGAGAGAGAACTGCAAGCTTTGCTACTAGTTGTCTTAGTGCTTCAATGACAAAGTACAGCACAAGGTAGAGGACAGAGGCATCCTCCCACTTCTCTAAGGAACCATTAATGGAAGGCTCTGAAAAATGCAGGACGAGGCGTTAGGAAGGTGATGGTGCATGGTTTTAGGAGCACCGGGGACAGGGCTGTGGCAGTGAGATACTGGACTCGAGTGACTGTCACACGTTAGCTGTCGGTGCAGCAGCCAGAATACTGACGTTAGTGTCTGGTGAACTTGCATGTGACCACCAAGGGGCTCCGCAATGTGGTGAGGTTTTGGAGAGAAGAGGCGAGGGCGCCTAAATGTAGTGGACAGCAGAAGTCAGAGAAATGGAGTCATCACTCTTAACCTTTGCAGATGGATGGGACAAAGGCAAACGCAGGTTACATATGTTACAAACGGCAACTAGTAGAAGCAGAAAAAGTCAATAAAGAGAGAGGAATGAGCAGTACATAAAAACGAGGTTACCCCAGAACTCATAGGAGTTGTGGTGTTGGCATTAACTTGACTGTGTGTATAGTATATATTATATAAAACGACTTGACTTCATATATATAACATACATAAATCATTTGACATTTCCGAATTTGATTCCTCATGTTAAACTAAGATTAATATTTGACCATCCCTACTTCATA
>NW_012150975.1:184346-187460 GCF_000956105.1 Propithecus coquereli
AAAGCTGATCAAGAATTTGAACATATAAATGAAAGCACAGCTACTATAAAATCCCATCTGAAACGGGAAAACTCCAAACTGGAGGTTCCATGTTAGATGATCATTAAGCCATTTGAATAATTTAAGGCACAGCACACCAGAATTATACGGAATTGATAATATTTGTCTTTTCTCTTGTTGGAATTAAAAAACCAGTGTACTCTGAGATATATGACTGTTTAAAAAGGAACTTGTAGAACAAATTGGATTTAAACCCTTTATACTATTGTTACTCCTAACTTCTTTATTATTCTTCTGTTCTATAAGAGGGTCTAAAATATTGTTCGCATGAAACACAATTTTATACTTTATAAAAGAGGTGAAAATGTTTAGTGGGTGATTAAAAGCAAACATTTCCAGGTCCTGCATGTGGGCACGTGGGTGTGGGGTGTGCACAAACTTCTAACTGCTCAGAGGAAGAGTTCCCTGCAGCAGGACAAAGAGCAAACAGAAGACAAAGCCAGAGGGCTTTTGTCTCATCAGAATTGGAAAGGCAGAGTTGAGTTAAAAGCAGCCTCACTCTTCATTAATTTATCGTATACACCATTTTTGCGCTTCAGTATATTGAGGACTATATATATATTCTTTTTCTCTTTTTCCTTTAGTGTAAATTGTCCTAAATTTGGCACTTCTCATTCTTGGCGTTTTTCAGCACAAATGAGAGCTGTGTCATCAAGAGCTGGCATTTCTTTCCATGTGAATACAGACAAGGTCCTGTATAAATTAATAGAAGCTATTTTTAGCAGAATGTGGATTTCTTATCATAAAGAAATCTGCAGTATAGATACTAGTAAGATTCTTTGACTAATCTCTGTCTTGCAGTTGTGACTGTTGACCGTTTCTGGCTGATAGGTTATTGAAAATCTGCAGTGGAGCAATGCACAGATGAGGCCACGCTTCAGTGTGTATCAGTGTTTTGATTCTGGATTCATCAACAGAAACTCATCCAAATCATTAAAGTTTTCTCCGCCAGCAATACACACCTTCATTTTAATGCCTATGGGAATTGTCTCTACCAGCTTCTAAAGCAAACAAACAATTCAAAGAAAGCCAGAGAATAATGTGTGTTTAGTGACATGTATTTCATTGATAACTATGCCGCATGAAGATGACAGATTTGAAACAGATGTGCCGATTGTATTACATTCTTGGATTCTCAGAGAAAGTGAATGGATGTGCACATCTATTAGGATCACAGTGTGACCTCCTAGTCACATACAAGCTGGCAGAATGACATGAGATGTCTCACTTCAGAAGTGCCACCCATTGTACCGATCGATGTTCAGTATTATCTTAGCTATGTATCAAATAATGGCAGAGCTTATGCATTACTGTCATTTCTCTTTTTCAGACTGTCACCGTGAAATGGACTATCTCAATTTAAACCCGATTTCCATATGTTAGTCGCATATCTTACTAGTCTATGACATTTACCTGTCTTGACATTGGTCATGACATTCTCATGACAATCCATTTCATCATTTAAAATAGGTTTCTCCTTTTTCGCGTAGGTCTCTTTCCCTCCTCCAATTCAGGAATGACGATCTTCCTCCCGTCATCTTTCAAGGCCTGATTTAATTCCTACCTCCCTCTAGGGTGCTGTCTCTGATCATGCTATTCTACACTTTCCTTCTCATTTTTCAACTTCTATGACACATCCTATGGGCCTCCATCGTTTAGCAATATTTTGAATTTAAATTGTAAAATACGGTATCTTTATTCTGATTATGTAAATAAAATAATGCTTATTGTCGTAGTAACAACCTGTCCTTAACACTCCAAGCTTTTTGTAGACTTTAATGTTCATACACAAGCTCAGGTATTAAGTTAACTTTAGGCCCCACAATCATGTGAGCCAGTTCCTTAAAGTAAATCTATCTCTAAAACTATATGCACGTCCCATTGGTTCTGTTTCCCTGGACAGCCCTGACTAATACAGGCCTTGGTCACATCATTCTGGCCCCAACATATCTGTATTTCAAAAGAGGTGTTTGGTATTTAGAATAATCAGAAGACCGAATTTTATTTGACTATGCTGTGCGGTGTATTCCAAGTGTCTACTGTGTTTACGGAGCCCTTCTGAATAATGACCAAAGCGATTCATAAAACAAGAGTTGCTGTGTTTTGTACCAAGTTCTCATTTTATTCCTGCCAAAATTTTCCAAGCATGGCTTACTGTCAGAACCAAATGGCACTATCTAATGCCAATCTGTCCTACTGCTTCCCAGGAAGCTTGGCATCGGGCTTTACCTCCCCGCAATAACCTAGACAGACTGGGGACTGTTCTAGCCAGTCCCCTTCTCACTTCTAGGGCCTTTTTGCCTAGAGACACGAGAGAGTTAGTGAATCATTAGGAGAAGGGAGAAGAGAAGCAAAGCAGTAGGAGCTTGCTAGGATACAAAGGCGCTAGCTCCACGCTAGACAGAGCTCTTCCAAGGGGTGGTCTCTTGCTGTGTGTCTACAAAGCCTCTGTGAGGTTACTGATGCAGCCTGTTCAACTTTCAAATTCTCCTACAGTCTAGCAATGTTACTAATAAAAGTAATCTCTGCTTTTCTGCACTTTCATGATCACTGTTGAAATAGTCATTAGCTGACTGAAGTAATCGCACTGTGTATTTGTTCCTTCCAATAGGTAGAAACTAATACATTATGATTAAAAATATTTGAAGGCATCTTTGAACAGTCAGAAAACCCTATGAGGACTGTTCATTTTAAAAGTATTGCATTGTTCTTTGTCAAATATATTTTGTTCTTTGTAAAAATAGAGACTATGAATTTCTTTCATAAAAAGAGGTAGCATTTCTCTCTTTTAGTAGTTAAAAGTGACACTTTTCATGCAGTTCTGTATGAACTTGAAAAATCATTCCATCAGTATTCATCAGTATTCGTTAATTTACTAATTTACAGTATCATGACTTGGATGCAAAATAAGTTAAACATAATTTATAATGGTTTAAATTGTTGACTAGGAGTTTATGTGTGACTACTTATTTTAACATATGAGTTTATTGAAAATGGAAGAGAGCAAGAATCACCTGCATCTATCTACACACACACACATACACACACACACAC
>NW_012150975.1:197880-199441 GCF_000956105.1 Propithecus coquereli
TTTTAATGAATATGAACATTTAGATATAATGGATTAATTGCTAGAAAAATACAATTAATTCCAGGAGAAATAGATAATCAACTAGTACTGTTACTATTTAAAATGTCAACCCAGTAGTTAAAAATCTTTTTTCTAAGAAAAGTTCAGGTGAAAATAGTTTCACCCACAAAATTTCCATAATGGTCAAATTAAACAAATAATTTGAATATATAACAAATAATTAGTAAGTACAGAAAAATCGTAAGCATTAAGTCATTTTATGAAGCTTTCATTACATTGTTAGCAAAACTTAAGAATTTTATAAGAAAGGAAAATTGATGAGTAATGTTTATTCATGAATAAAGATTTGAAAATGCCAGGCAAAATATTAGCAAATCCAATCCAGTGATAAATAAAAAGACAAATTTAGTCCAGAATAACAACTTTGATTTTCATGAGAAAAGCAATAGATGTAATGTGCCCAAATAACAGATTAAAGGAGAAAACATTATCTATTTCAATGGATACAAACAAACAAAAATCTTTTGGTAAAATCAGCATTTCTTTAGGTTTAAAAAAATAAAATTCACAAATGCTCAGCAAAGCATATCCAGAAGTGGCATGATGAAGCGTATCTGTTAAAGTGTAAAGTGTATTTGTATCACATTAGTAAATCTAATAAAGTGTATTTACAGTAGATAGATGATATATACATAATTGGAAAAATGGGTAGATAAAATCTTAAGCATTTAATTTGCTATTGTAAGAATCCTAAAGACCAAAAGTGGCCATTATTGTCCACTATTCAACATTGTATTGGAACTCCTAGCAAGTACAGTTACAGGGTAAAAAGAACTAAAATTATAAGGCCTAGAATGGAAAGAAAACATTTTTCAAAACAGTCATTACTTGCAGATATTATGAGGTCTACATTGAAAATACAAAATAACCTATAGGTAAATGTTTTTAATAAATAAAAGATTTTAGAAAATCTTCTAATTTCAAATCTGTATCGAAACTTAACGTTTCTACACAACAGCTATAAACAATGTGAAATTTCAATATAATAATATGTACAAAAACATATAGTCTTAGTTTTCTAGGATTGAACACTAAAAAAACCTGAGAATAATGTTACAAACCCATCCCTAAAGATAATGAATAAGTAGCAAAAACTTATATACCGTGGAATGGACTATTTGATATCGAAACTGTCAATTATCCCTTAATTTATCGGTGGGCTCAGTACAACTATAAAATTTCAGTTTTCTTGTGTGTATCTGTATATGTATACATGAAATTTAAAGCTGAGTGTAAAATTTTAAGGAAGAGTATAATGTAAAAAGCAATTCACTCCCAAAGAAGAGCAAAAAAATAGCTCTTTCTTGATGAACTTTACTAGATACCAATTAATTGTTATAAAGATATATATAAGTTAGTATGGTATTAGTACAGAGATTTTTACTCCCAGAACAGAATTGAGAACCCAGAGAGAGAACACACAAATATTGAAATTCAATTATAACAGAGTCAACATTTCAGATCAATAGAGGGAAACACAAACTTTCCAATAAATGTCGCT
>NW_012150975.1:199491-200994 GCF_000956105.1 Propithecus coquereli
GAAAGCCTACTGTTAATCATTTAAAGAATGGTAAATTCCTACCTCTCAAATTGGGTTTTAGTGCTTACCCTTTGGATGGATTGCACGGGAATTTGCAGCAATTAGTAAGAACCCCCAGTATCTTCAACCATGAGGTTTAAGGGGGTACGAGATGCAATCTCCAGAAACAAAAAACAGCAACCATTGTGTATCAGATTTTCACAATGCTTTCCTAATGCAGGGGTGCTGTTATTCCAAAAGCTCAATTAGAATGAGTCAAGAGAATGTTGTGACTTAGAGCCCTTGGGCAAGTGGTTATATTTCATAGAATCATAATTTTTAATTCATTACACTTAAATATATATTCGTGTAAATAGAGATGGAAAGATAATTGCTAGAAAGAAAATTAAGCTGGTTAAAGGGATAGAGAGTGAATGAATGGAACTATATCTATACATGGTAGTACGGTGATTGGTAGTCCTTGCTAAGCTGGTGATATGTGATCTGGGGACCTTAGTGAAGGGAAGAGTAGGTTTGTGAAGTTATAGATGAAAAGTGCTGAAAGCAGCAGGAACATCAAGTGAAAAATCCTAGAACATGTTTAGCACATTAAGGAAGAACAAAGGAGCCCAGTGTGGCCAGTGGAGAGACTGGAGGCCAATCAATAGGAGACGAGGCCAGAGACACGGGTCATGTATAGATCATGTTGGGCCTCCTTGATCAAGGAATAAACTTGGATTTATTTTTTAATATGATTACCAGCCTTTGTGGGTATTTGAGCAGAGCAGTGAAATGATCTGATTATATATCTTTAGAAGCTCACTCTGGTTCCTCTTTAAAGAGCTCTGGGGCAAGGAGACCAGTGAGGAGGCTATTGGCATCGTTTAGGTAAGAGACATTGATGGTTTGGATCAGAATGGCTGTGGTGCCTCCTATGGCTATGCTACATGCTTCTCAATAGCTACCGTAGTACATTTTTTTTCTAGAATTTTCTCTCAGAGCTTGGTACAGTATTTGGCATTTAAAAATATTTCTTGAATGAACAAATGAATAAAATGACAGAAGACTCAATAAAAACCTTGGATATTCAAACTTGCAAGTAAGATTAACTAAGACAAATGGAACGGGTAAAAAGACATCATTTCATAAAATTCCTGAGGCTTATGGTGGAATGCATAGGTTTATAATATGAGGGTAAAACATTGCAAAGAAAAAGATCAAATAGAAGGGTTGAAAACAGCTTTTCTTTTCTTTTTTTTTTTTTTATGGCATGCACCCATATTTTAATCCAAAAACCAGCGGTAAATGCAGTGATATATTTTGAGTTAAAATGGAAAGAAGACTGGACAAGAAATATTTTCAAATTTCAAAACTAAAAATAAGTGCTTTCTAGAAATATGTGTCACTGGTATTAATAATGATATTATAAAACACATGCATGCCACACACATACCGCTGTGGATAGATTATTTAAAATGTGTATTTTTACCACTTCTAGCAGAATTGGGCAGCATCACAGATAAA
>NW_012150975.1:201044-203044 GCF_000956105.1 Propithecus coquereli
ATATATCCAAATTAATATCTACTGCCAAATTCTATTAGACTGCTATCTAGGTCGATGTCTATTAAGTTAATCAGCCATTCTAGTCCAATAATGAATTTGGATCCCTAAGGCTCTGTTGGTCACCATGGAAATGCAAGTCATTAAATGCCTAATAGTACTAATTCCATTGTACTCTCCTGTTCATATCACATCAGTCCCCAAACACGGTATTGAATTAAATTCTTTATCTATTAAATGTTATATTTTCATTTTGTTATAGTATCTATGTCTTATAAACAATGCAAGTTTATCATACATAATTTTGGGCAGAGAAGTTTTTCTTTAAAATAATATGATCCCAGTTCTGACTTTCTAGCATTTTTGAGGACCACGTATATCATGTTTCTGTGACTATGAAGTGTCACAAGGAACAGTGGTTTCTGTGTGGCATGAAGGCTACTCAAAAGCCACTACTAGTCAGTCAAAGAGCATCAAGTCAAAGATTTATGGTTATTAAGTCAGTTTCTGGAAAGTGTTGTCCTAAGTCCCCACAGCTGGCACTTCTCTAGGGGTAAGCACACATGTTTCTCTTTAGATAACTGGGCCAAGAAGGCCCATAACTTATCACTGACAAATCTGCGCCAGATACTGGATATGGATTTTGGAGGATGTTCAAGTGATCGCTTGAATCACTGTCAAGTTATGTCTCAAACCGAATGCTTCTCTTTAATGATAATCTGGGCTGAAATCAATTACAGTCCCTCCAATCGTGGGAGACTCTCTGTAAGTAAGCATTAACATGTCCCAAAAACTTTGTTAATGTCATAATGGTGACATGATAGTCCCCGATCATCAAAAATTTGTTCTCTAATTTTAGTTCTCTTACTCTTCTTCCTAAAACATATACATGCTACATAAATAATGTGTAAACTATAACTTTAAATGGAAGAATGACTTTAAGGTCTCCTAAAGTGTAAAGCCACAGCAACAGTAGCAAATCTAACTTGATGGAGTTTCCAGAGCAGAGTTACTATTAGCGGGAAGATTAGCATTGGAGTTAAAGGAAAAAATACTAGATACAGTGGGTATTGGAGTTTTCTGCATGGCAAGTTGCTAGAAAATACAGATTTACATTTCACCCTGCCTTAACAGCTCTACAGGAAAATGTTAAGATTGAGGAAAATAAAGTTGCACGAAAGACTTCAGGAAAATGAATGGCAGGCATAAAATCAATTTAACCTTGGTCTACTTGATCCATTTAGATTTAAACCCTTTGCTTTCCTGGATGTTTCTCATCTGTTCCTTCTGGGCTCTTATCAGATATTATCTTGCTTTAGCAGAATATTTTCCTGTTTCTTCATGACCAGGGGTTATCATCTACTCTCATGGCTCCTCTCAAATGTGGGGCATTTACAGCAGAAACAATTTGATAATAATCGCAACTACCACCGTATGAAAGGGATTTTTGACAAAGCATAAATATAATACTAAGAAGGGAACAGGTTTGGGGCAGAAACTCACAAAATGATTGTCTTATAATATACATCCTAAAGAGATAGCTCTACTTGAAGTACAAGTTAATATGAAACCCCAAGTGAAAATTTTTGGGAGAGTTTGTGTCAGGTGACTAGATTTGAAGGCATGAAAAAGATTATGGTGGCTGATTCAAGTTATAGTCAGATAACCACAGGAATCAGGGTTATGTGACTATATATTAATAAATATCATTTAGCATAAACTAAATCCCAGATAGTTTAATTGTATAGTTTAATTAACACTTAAAATAACTCTGTGATAGGTGCTATCATTAAACCACATTGTACTAGTGAGAAAAAAAAGTTTAATTAATCTCATGCATACTTGCCCATGGGAATTTGATATTTCTAAACAAAGAGATATTCTGAGCTTTGCAACAAATAGTTAAGCTGAATTATTTTTAAAAGTCAGTGTTGTAAATATTTTTTAATACAAACTAATTGCAGTTAATAAATCTCCTGAGATCTTTCTACACTGTTATTTTC
>NW_012150975.1:213124-216177 GCF_000956105.1 Propithecus coquereli
GTAGTGAAACTGGTCTATCAACTTTGGAAACAGTTTGTCATGACCTAATAAAGTTGAAATGTGCATTTCCTAGACACACAAATCCACTATTAAGTATGTACTCTAAGAAAATACTGTTGCTATCCCAGAACCGTGCCCGAGAATACTTACAGCATCACTGTACAGGACAACTAAAACCTGGAAACTACCCAAATGTCCGCAAAGAGGAAAATGTTATAGGAAAGTGAACAATGGTGAAAATGGACCAACTAGCATCGCACACACTGACATGGATGAATCTTAAAAATAATTTTGAATGAAAGAAAAAGTCATACAATGAGATTAAATTTTAGGTTATGTTCAAACACAATCAAAACGTAATGGCATTTGTTTGAGGATAAATACACAGGTGGTAAAAACTACAGAGAAAAGTCAGAGAGTAAACACAAAATTCAAGTCTTTGAAGTGGCACAACAGCACAGACGATCCTTTCTTTTGGCCTAGATATGGAGTACACAGGTGTTTGTTTTGACTCTACCTCTGTGTGTGTGTGTGTGTGTGTGTGTGTGTGTGTGTACACGCACATTTATGTTTCCATACACTTTTATCTATGATATTTCACAACATAAAAATAATAAATTCTAGTCTATTGTATGCATCATATATCTTCCAGTGAATCATATAACATTCTACCATTTAGAAGCTTTTGAATTACACAAAGAATTTGAAGTTAAACTTGTCATATTACCAATTTCTTTTGTAGATCAATTTTCTCTTGGTCCAAGTGAGGATGAAAATATAAAAGGCATGTTATCCAGGAGGTGGAAATAATGTATGAATCACAAATGTATGTGAAGTACTGGATTTTGCATTCATAAGTCATTGGTACAAGCAAAGTGTAGGCCCAGCAGTGCATGTGAAAGTAAATTAGACGGATTGATAATTACAGTTATCATTAGTTGAATTTATGATATGTCCATATAATTAGCCAATTACTTTATATATATTATCTTTAATTCTTATAGAAATTCTGCAAAGGGGAATATTAGAAACATAAATTGATTTGCCACATACATAGCTCACGTAGGGACAAGTTAGGATTTGAACCTAGGTGTGTCTCCCTCCTGTTGTGTCTTTGCCACTACTCGATATTGTGCAAAGATTATTATTCAGTGTCACACAGAGGGATATAATGGGGCATGATAAGACCTGGCTCTGAATCTAACACTGCAAATTATTAGCTATTTGACCCTGGATAAAAGTTAATAAATTCTTAGGGCCTCATTTTTTAAAAAATTAATGATAATAATGCCTATCTATTAGAGTTGTTCTGAGGTTTAAATAAAATACATATGTATAGCACCTAGTGCAAAACATCCATTCAATACATTTTTGATTTATTAAAATTAACTTGTGGCAGCTTTAGTTGGAAAGGTTAGGTGAACATCTCCAACAAACTGCAGCATCCCGGAGCTGATCAAGCCAATAGAGGGAAAAGATAACAGGATGAGAAAAGTGAGAATGCTGCTAAGAAACTCACTTCTGGGACCATTCATGGGGTCACGGCCAAGGCGGAAACCTGATAAATCCTGGAAGACGTTGCTGCTCTCAAAGCAGGAACATCTTTGGGACAAGCTGCTTTAATGAAGTCGGGGTGAGGGGAGCTTTATTTGGAGCAAAGGAATGAAAGAAGAAAATGAAAGAAGTCTATAACAAAGTCAGCCACACCTGACGCAGAGCTAAGAACACTCCCCAGCCCAGGACAATTTCATAACTATTTAAACACTCTCACCCCAGTCATCCTGCGGGGATGAGCTAAGAGGAAGGCTGACCAGGGGGCCCTCACGCTGTGGCCAGGCACAGTTCTGCTGATTTCACCTGGAATGCAGTGAATCGGTGCCGCCCGGCTGTCTACCAAACAGCAGCTGGTCTATTTCTGCGGCGTCCTCATTATGAAAAACAGAGCTCTTTTGGCCAAATGAAGGAATATGGGCTTCCTGTCATTTTTCATTCGCTTTTACTGGATTTCTACTTAGATACCCTTCAGAATCCTTGTTTCCAAAAACCTAATTTTTCAGTCCTTCTAGAAGGCCTTATTCTTTCCTGTTACTTTGCCCCATAACTCTAGCCCAGGACTAGAATTCTGCGAACACGTACAGACCTCGATTTCATCGGAGTGCCGGTTTGTTTATCCAAGTGTTCCAACCCCAGGTCCCCAGCTGCTGGGACCCACTGACTTGCTGTGCCCCATGCGCTCCCCCCGCCCCAACGTCTAGAAATTACGGCAGAAGTTAGATACTTTTCCTTGTTGGTTAGATACGCTTCAGCCCTAATGAGTGATAATCGCTCATGATATATATATCCACCAGGTCAAGTCTCATCGATAAATCCCAAGATAACCCCAGAAATTATTAAAAAGCAGTTTGGAAATATAAAATAGTATAGGTTCCTAGAATTTTAACGACCTCTGCTGCAGCTGATATTGGCAGGGCTATTCGTTATTTCTTTGCTGTCTGAAATTTGAAGTTGTTTTGGTCCTGTCCGGTTTGAGCTCCAACATCCCTATGAGACATACTACTGTGCGCAGAACAAATGCTCATTAGAGATCCTTTAAGTGACAAATGAGACGCTGCAGTGAGTAAAGTAGTACTTCGGCTTACACTGAACTTCATACCTGAGCGCATAGCCTCTTTCTGAATGCTTTCATAGTCATGCCAGTCCTTTCTTCTCAAACCATCTGTCCATGCATAGAATGGCCCATCTCCCAGGCCCAGTGGAAATGTCTGTGGAAAAGGAAAGTATTCAAGCATAAAAAGGAGGTAGTTCCTTTCGCATGGTAGGTAAACACAGCCAGGCACATAATAGGCAGTCAAAGAATATTTGTTAGATAAGTGACTCCTCAGATAGTGAAAAGAAAGCTACTGCTAGTGCCCAGATTAATACATATTTTACATCCTTTTCTTTAACCTTTAAAATGAAAGCATGCCTCTCACATGGCCCCTACCATTCCTATTTTATTTTATCCAGAGACGTTCATAATTCAGTATATTACCTCTAAGCATAAACGCCTAGCT
>NW_012150975.1:217222-219211 GCF_000956105.1 Propithecus coquereli
TGTACAGATAAGTACTGAGCACTGATGAAAATCTCCTGCACTGATTTCAGTAATTCCATTTACAAACATGACTTTCAGATTAAAACAGATAATTTTTTCTAATTGATGTTTATCTTATCCTTAGAAATTTTAGTACTTGGCTATGCAGAGAAAGTTTTAAATAATGAAAGAAATTTAAAATATACAACCTATGTTTTGTCTCAGCCATGCATATACAGATAAGTACTGAGCACTGATGAAAATCTCCTGCACTGATTTCAGTAATTCCATTTACAAACATGACTTTCAGATTAAAACAGATAATTTCAAAACAAATTTTTATGCGAAACATAGAGATAGTCTTGTGTAAATTCCATTACACAAGCACTCTCTGGTTGCCAGGTGCACTCCATTTCTCTTATTTTGATACATCTAAGGTAGAAAATTCTTAGTAACTGGTAATAAAAGCAAACTGGATGCAAAAGTTAATCTTTACTCTTTCCAGAAACCAAATGAAAATGACAATAAAGCATCACATGCATCAAGAAAGCAGTTGGTGGAATCAACAAAAACTTTGTAAATGACTGAGAACTACTGGAACGGAAGCATATTTTTCTATGCCACTGAATTTTTACAAGACTTAAGAATTGGAGGCATCACTATTTCTGATGTTGAGGTGAAAAGTGAAAAGAAAAAGATTTATCAACAATTTTTATAAGGGGCAGTTAGACTCCTCTGGGTTCTCTTTCCAAGTCTAACAATGAGGCAATTTCTGAGAGTCATCCACTGCCGTCCCCACCCATAGAAGACTGGATTTGAATGAGAGAAGTATCTTCGTGGGCCCCAAGGAACCGTGGAATACAAGGATTCCGAGGTGCAGTGAAAATCAGGGGTCCATGTTAGTCATACACCAAACATCGTTAGTGAAGCTATAGTCCTCATTAGACTTTTGGAAAGAATTGGAATCAGTAGTAAGAAGAGATACAGGGAGTGGCTCCTGGGTCCTACCAGTGACCACACAAAACATCCCCATGTTAGCACACACTGTTCTGTGTACAGAGAACTTTCCCTCAGTATTTTCACTACTTCATTCTTAAGTATGAATAGGCAGCCAAGGATTGCCAGGTATTTCAAAGGGCTCAACTAAAATTCGGAGGCCAAAATAAGCAAAAGGCGTAACAAACTTGAAGGGATCAGAGGCGATGTAAAGCACAGACGAAAACTTTAAAAAAATGTAAATTTAATTTCTTGAAAGAGCCTTAAAGAAAGTTCCTCCACAGAAACAGAAATTTAGAAAGAAAGGGACATTTAGAGAATAAACAAGATCTCTTGAAAAGTAAAAATGTGATTGCAGGCAAACAACAACTAAGAGACAGCTTGGAAAATGAATGTCAAAGGAACCGTAAGAAATAGAAAAACGGAAAACAGAGAGATGAAAAGATGCAACATTGAAGGGAAGTGGGGACACGGTGGCAAGTCGAGAGAGCCTCCAGCTGACTGTGCAAGGGGATTGGAGCAGCTCCAGGAAACATGTCTCTGTGAAAAAAAAAATGTTTAAAATGTGGCAGAAACTTTTCAAAAGAAGACAGACTAATGGCCGACAAACATGAAAAATTGCTCAACATCTCTAATCATCAGGGAAATGCAAATCAAAACCACGAGAGACACCACTTAACTCCAGTGAGAATGGCTTTTGTCAAAAAGTCCCAAAACAACAAATGCTGACATGGATGCAGAGAAATAGGAGCACTCATACACTGCTGGGGGGACTGCAAACTAGCACAACTTCAATTGAAAGTAGTATGGAGACACCTCAAAGAACTAAAAGCAGAACTACCATTTGACCCAGCAACCCCACTACTTGGCATCTATCCAAAGGAAAAAAAGACATTCTATATAGTAAAGACATCTGCACTAGAATGTTTATAGCAGCACAATTCACAATTGCAAAGATGTGGAAACCACCCAAGTGTCCATCAATACATGAGTGGATTAATAAAATGTGGTCTA
>NW_012150975.1:220391-225857 GCF_000956105.1 Propithecus coquereli
GAGAGACAGAAATCTGCGAGCAATCTGTATACTAACAAGTTCTCCAGGTGATTCTGAGACTCATTAAGAGGTGAGAGCCTCTAATCTCTATGAATAGTACAGTGGCACAATGATTACATTAAAAAACAAAAAGTCAAACTCATTAGCATACTATGTGCCACAATCTACTGAAGAACCTTTTTCACACCGAGGGCAGATGACCAATATACAGATCAGGTGTGCTTGCATGCTTGTCACCTGCCAGGAAGGTGGGTGCGTAGACCTAAATCAATCCCAGTGCGTTGGTACAGAACTACGTTGCATCCGGAAGCTTAACCATCCGCTAAGTGACCCATCAGGATTCTCACTTTTCCTTTCACATGGTGGTCTCCAGTGCCAGACATGTTTGCTTCTCTCCGGGTTGTATCATATGTTCTCTGTTCGATTGCAGCAGTCCGGATCCATTATCTATGACCTTGTAAAATTTATATAAAGAATATTGGACCTTCACGAGGCATATATTTCAGACCCACCATTACGCTGGCCGTTTATTTGGGAGCAACGTGTTTTTCACCCTAAGGTGAAACGCGTTCTTCACCTTTATTCGTTGTGATGTCGCTACAAATAATTAACTTGAAAAAATACCAGGGATGGAAGAGAGGATCCATTAGGTAGAAACCACATGTAATGATAGTCAGAGCCGAGTGCCAGAGCCTATTGAAAACTAATATCCTTCTGAATGCGTCGTGAGAAAAGTTTCCAAGGATGAAACATTACTCATCGGCAATGTATTCAAGGGAGTTAACAAAGTCAGACACCTTCTGGGGTCAGGGACGTGACGCCATGGGTGGGATCCAGGTGAGTGCTGCCGCAAGGAATGATGGGCTCTGCGGATGCCTGACTGCTGTCACTGGCTGCTAGTGAGCCTGAAACACGTCCCGAGGGCTCTCAGTTTGCAAATCCCGGTGGATAGAGAGAACTTGCTCCTTAATTCTAAATTAGGGCAATCTTGTTTATCGTAACCATAAATGGGGATAACAGTAAAAAGACACATTTGTGACTCTCTATGAAGGAAAGATTATCTGTATTCTAAAATCTATCTTAGGTTTTGTAAATCAATCAGTGGACTTTTATTCTCATAATCAACCGTATACCTATCTCTCTGCTTGTTCCTTGGAAGACAATGTGACAATCCGGAAGAACTCTGGATCCAGGTCCAGAAGACATAAATTAGGGTTTCCAGCCACAGACAGGAAATCTACATCTCCTCTAGGTCCTTCAGTTAGCTCATGTATGAAATTAGGGTAATAAAAATAAAATCTACCTACCCACCTCACAAGGCTTTTTTAGTAGTAAACCAGATAAAGTATATGAAAGCCCTTGGTTTATCAAAAAGTAATATATAAACGATAATTTTTTTCACCACCTCTGCTATT
This sequence comes from Propithecus coquereli, assembly GCF_000956105.1. NCBI lineage: Eukaryota > Metazoa > Chordata > Mammalia > Primates > Indriidae > Propithecus > Propithecus coquereli. Next base: position 221,807 of record NW_012150975.1, read on the forward strand.
TTTATAGATATTTGAGTTATTGTCATTGCCCTTACAAACATTTTAACATAATTGCAGAGATAAAACTTAAATCATTAAACAAATCTTAAATTATGTGGGCCAAACTCTCTTACAGTAGCTGTTAATAGAATATCTTGATGGGTGTGAATTCTTACAATGGATGTAATTAAGTTTCTTATATATTAAAGACACCTGGGAAATGTTTTAAGCAACTAAAACACTACTGAAAACGTACCATCAGGGATGTCATGGATGGGCAAAAGGAGATGACTAACGTTTATTCTGAGGTCATTTTATCCTCTTAAGAACTAAGAAACAGATGAGAAAATAGAGTTTAGAAAGGTTTAGGCCATATCATTAATTTCTTCAGATCACATAACATTTAATAATATGTGGCAAACTAGAGTTTGAACCAAGGGTGTCTGCCTTTAAATCTTATGAATTAATAAAACCAAACAAAGAAACATGAAGACTTTTCATGATTCTCTCATTATTCATTTATTAAAACTGATTTATTCAAACTGTATTATATAACGTCATTTAGAAAAATGTTAGCAAATAAAACCGGAGGGATAAGATGAAGATACAAAAAAAAAAAAAAATTCATGTACAGGACTTTGGACTCCACGCACTGAGCAACAGGGAGTCATTGCAGGCTCTCAAACTGAAGACGAATAGGATAAAATGCAGAAATTAGTTTTACTGTCGCTGTTCTAATATCCCTTTTCTTCCGGAGTATGAACCCACCTGAAGAGCACGCAATGGGTCTAGAATAATCTACAGAGAAAAGTCTGCATTTTTGTATTCTCATAAAACATACTAAGGTTAGCGCCACAACATAATGTCATTTTTTAGTGGATAAAACTATCTTGTTCTTTATATTCTGTGTAAATTCTCAGATGTGTCGTCATTAACATAATTGCAAGATACTGACAAAATAAAATAAGCCTTGAGCTGGTATTGATTGCTGAAACTTCTAATCAGTCCATCCTCCTGACTTCGTAAATCTATTGTCTGCAACAGGAGAGGGGACCCAGATGTGTCAAGCAGGCAGGAGGATGTACTAAGGCGTATAGCTCTTACTTTCAGATCTTAAAATTTTTCTATGTCATCTGGAAATCTGGGTTGTTATGTAAAATCTCTGTATTAAAATTTTAAGCTTATTCAAATATGGATGAAACATTGCTGGATCATGTCTTTGGGACATACCAAAGCTGCAGTTGCTGGTTCGAAACCTCTGGCCAGGCTCATTCCACAATCTTAGTCATGAGCCTCACTCAGTCCGTCTCAGAAATTGACGGCATTGTCTTTTACCTTGTGTAAACCTGAATGAGCTTACCAAGCCCCCGAGCTTGTGAAAGTATCCTTTGTATTTATATTTGAGTCTCAACTCCTGAGAGCACAGAATGATTTTTCATGCACCATTTTAGTGATACTCATGTAGCAGCTCTCCAATTGGCTGTGTAGATCATTATAGCTGGGTAAAGGCAGACATTGGCGCACAGACTGATGAGGAGATTTGCAACAGTGAAAAAGTCAGAGGCAGAGGCAGGTCTGGTAAATGGCAACTGAATACTGTTCTGGTTTTATTTTGAGGATAGAAAAAAAAAAGATGAAACAACTGAATGCCTTGATGCTCAGCATCCCAGGTGAGATCATTTCTTCCTGATAAAACACTGTGACATTGACCACACAAATTGCAAGGTGAAATTTTTTCATGTAGAAATGTTCACTTTTATTATATATATTCTTTATGGGATTTGTTTGCAAGAAAAAGCTGCTATCACACTCATGTTATACCAACACTTTATTTTAAATGATTGTATTAATGTGATACAAGGAACGCACAATTTAAGAGTCCTGTGCCTCCTGAAACTAGTTTTTAATGAGATTTTTATTCTTTGGTCAGTGAGAAGATTAAACATCACTGTTTGCACAGGCAAAGTTCAGATAGCTCTCATCTTATGATTTCTTGGGGTTTTTATGAAGAATTTCTGAAGATGCCTTCCTGTTTAGCTAGGATTCATGTCTGGGTAGCTGAAAAAAAAAAAGGAAAAAAACATGATGTGTTAACTTCCTTTGTTCCTATATTGTCCTTTAAGTTTTATTAACATTATAACTAGAATTAATTGTTAGTGAACAGAAGCATCTGTAAGTAAGTAATCAGAGAGCTCAGTAGCAAACTATTCTCACATGAATAAAGGACAACATTATTAAGAGTGGTTTTGTTAAAGGAAATAAACTGAATGTGGCTGGTAAATTCCTCCCTGATAGTAAGTAGGTTTAAGAGCTCAGAAGTAGGCATAATCTTGAAGATATACAAAATTTCCATCTAAGCTTATGATGTAGGATAGTTGTGTTACTGACTCTCAAAATTACTGTAATTTTTACTGTTTTTCATCACAACGGAAACCTGTTAAACCCAGCAGGGGAGCCGTGCACCCCCTGATTTCTAAGCTGCAGCATACCTTGGAGAAATGGTGAAGGGATCAGCATACTACAAAAATGAAAAATTTTCTGAGAATCTTTTCCATCTCAAAGCATTCTCTTTGTGATTCCTAAGGGGAAAGATAAAAAGAACAAAAAAAGAAAAACAAAAGAACACAGAAGTTAGTGTAGAAGTGGGCAGCATTTCTGTGAAAATGTAAAAGCAAAGAAAGATCGTGTCAAAAAGTGTATCATATTAACCTTCAGAATCACCTGTCCCCCTGTTGATGGTGAATCCACACACTTGCAGTTTTCTGGGGGTAGTAAGCCTGGGTTTCATGACCCCCTGAATTTTTCTTCAGAAGGACATCATATGGAGCCTCTAGAGTTCCACCCTATCAATTCGTCCAGGAAAAAACAGCATCCTCAGTTGTTCTCCACAATCAATATTATCTTAAACTGTGACTCTATTTGTTTTTTATTAATCTGAGCTCACTGTGCTATGTCTAAAGGGAAACATATAATGCAGAAAGATGAAATGAGGGTTAGAGAGAAAAAGCAATGATCTTTTGTCATGATAAGTGTGATAGTGACAAAGAAAAAAAAGAGTGTTAGTTCTTTCTCCAAATTGTATGTCACCCAAGTGCTTTCATATGTCTGGTAACAAAGTAAACAGCATAATGGCCCGAGTCCCATAATTACAACTGAGGCTATAAAATTAGTTCACAATTAAGAAATGATTAGATGATAGCATGGCTAAGTTATTTATTTCATATTCCTAAAATATCACTATATAAAAATATGTTTCATTTGGCTATAGTTATTAATTATAATTTTATAATAACTAAAATCATCGCATCAACCAGTATACAAAGGTAGATAAGACCTCAAGACCTCTTCCATGAGGTCTTTTCTACTTTCAGTTGTGTTGGAATTTTAAATGGCTTTTAAAGCAATGATTTTAAATTTTTATCTGTTGGAAAATATCCTAAACGGTGAAGAAATGTGCAAGCTTCACACTGAAAGGCTCAAACAAATATGTGTTTGGCCTGTCTGTCCTACTAGCTGAGTTGGTGTTTTAAGTTCATTCAATCTTTAGAAAGATCTAGTAAAAAGGTAACAAAGTCATTATAAACCATCAAAAATTGAACATTTTTTCATATTCACGAATATCGCAACTTAACCCATAAAATGGATCATTAGTAAGTCAAATATACTGCTTAGAGATACAGAGCAGAGAGTTTTATACCACGTTCCCCTTCTACTACCAGTATTTTAATACTGGTGTAATTTTATGCAATCCACCATTCAGCTGGTTGGTCAACAGGTGTTTATTGTACACCTGCTCTGGCACTAGCGATATAGCTGCGAGACAAATGAAATTGCAGTTCTTAAAGACATTATATTCTAGTAGAAGGAGGCACTCTTTCATTCAAGCCAATATTGATTGAGCACCTACTATGTGCTTGGCACTGTTCTAGATACTTGAGATTTATCAGTGACTAAAGCAGAGTGTCATGCCCTTGAGAAGCTTGGACTCTGGAAGTGTGATATTAAAAAACATAAACAAGTAAACTATGCAATATTACCTTCAATGAGGTCTTTTACAGTTTACTTAATTTAA
>NW_012150975.1:227447-233028 GCF_000956105.1 Propithecus coquereli
AATGACTATAAGGTATTTCTAGTTTTAGCTCCAGCCTGTAGAGAGTTTGAAAGTTGTCACTCTTGTCCTTACCATAAGAATGAAGCCGAACAAACTGAAACTCCACAAGTTTTCCTGGACCCATTAGAGAACTGAGGATGTGGGCAAACCACCCCCCAGAAATCTAGACAGACATGAAAATCCATAGAATCACAACCAGCATCTCTACTTAGAACTGAAGTTGCAGGACCCATAAACAGGTAAGAACACTATAATGACAATTTTGATGAATTGATGGAAGCTGAGGGTGGACTAGCGGAAGACTTGGAAGCTCCTGGGGTTGCAGTCTTAGGGAGACCCCATTATTTCCTGGTTTTTACTTGCAGAGAACACACTGGGTCATCATGGTGGACCCTGTCATGGTTCTGGCAGGAGAAGAGGACAGATAACCTTTGTGGAATATACCTAGAGGGTTCTTCACAACAAAGGCCTATTCTCAAAAGAAAAAGACTTTAGCAGAGCCGTAGCCAACATGGGGAAAGAGCATTTCCCTGAGGATTACAGTCTACTTCAGCTTTCCTGTCTCCCCCGCTGTGGCAGAGGTGGGGAGAGAAATGATGCTAAGAAATATATAATACTTGTGAAGCTCATATTCCAGGGACCAAGCCCACTAAAAGACTGGGATTTAATCTTAAGGTACTTCTCCTCCTCCACACTTTACTATCACACCAATAAGGCTCAAGTATAATAATAGCGGGTTACAGCTGAAGAGCTGAAAGATACAGACTTTATATAAGAAGAAGTCCTCAGAGAAGCCCAATACAAGGAAAAAATTGAAGCAGGGAAACTAGGGGAACTTGAAATTTTTGGCACCTACAGCTACAGGAAATATCAAACAGAGACCAATTCCCCTAGATTAACATAAAAGCTTATACAAGCGTTCTGTTTATCTCCGTTCTTGCTGCCTGATACATCATCTCTGACAGGAAAAAACACTGTCTGAAGAGACAAATCAAACATGAGAATCATATTCACATAGGACAAGATTTGGGAATTATCAGACAGTGAACTTAAAGTAATTAAATAATTAACGTATTAATGGCATTAATAGAAAAAGTAGACAATATGCCAGAAAAGCATCAAGGATATAAATAGAGGAAGAGAAATTTAAGAATCCAAAGGAAATGGTAGAAATAAAAAAGACTATGGTAGAAATGATGAGTGCCTTTAATGTCTTCATCAATAGAATGGACACGGCCAAGAAAAGAATAATCGAAGAGACATCAATAGCAACTTCCCAAACTAACATTCAAATAGAGAAAATAAAGGGGAAAAAATATTCATGAATTGAGAGAGAAAAAAAATTTGAATTTATAATCACTGAGAATTTTCTAAAATTAATTGCAGACACCAAACTAAAAATCTAAGAAGCACAAGAATGCTAAGCAGGACAAATGACAAAAAATCAACACTTAGACATATCATATTAAAACTTCAGAAAACAGAAGAAGAAGAGTAAACCTTGAAAGAAGCCAGAGCGGGTGTGAGGGAGTTTGGCAGCCCCTTACCAACGGAGGAACAGGGGTAAAGTCTTTAGAGGACTTCTTGTCAGAAACTGTGAAAGCAAGAAGAGTGTGAAATGAAATGCTGAATATGTTGAAAGCACAAAACAAAATAAAAGCACTGACATAGAATTCTGTATCCAGTGAAGTTATTCTTCTGAAGGGAAGAGGAAATAAAGACTTTCACAGACGATCAAAAACAGAAACTAAAAACAAACAAAAACTAAGATAGTTCATCCCTCGCAGACTTTCCCAGCAGGAAATGTTAAAAGAAGGTTTTTAAAAAGAAGAAAAATGATATAGTTCAAAAACTCAGATTTGCACAAAGAAAGAAAGAACATCAGAGCAGGAATAAATAAAGGTAAAACAAAATAGATTTTCTTATTGTTAATTAGTCTAAAGGATAATTGTTTCTTTAAAGTGATACTAGTACCAACATAGTGGACAGGTACAGCACATGGCTAAGTGAAACGAGTGGCAGCCATGTTACAGAGGACAGGAGAGAAGAACTGGGAATAGTTCATTATAAGCATCCTGCAGTACATGCAAGGGAATGTATTGTTATTTGAAGGTGGACTCAGATTAGTTAAAAATGCATAATGTAAACTCTAGGGTAGCTAATAAAAATATAAAAGAAAGTTTAATTGATCCCTAAGAAAAGAGACAAATTAAATCAGGTAAAGTAATATTGATAAGTCATGGTGATATTATATACCCTTGATGTGATGTAGTGAAAATATTCATCTACCATAGTGGTCTTCTTCCCCCAAATTCATAACCCCAGTCTAATCGTAAGAAAAAGAGCAAACTTAATTTGAAGTCAGGGAATGTGATGCCTCCAGTTTTGTTCTTTTTGCTTAGGATTGCTTTGGCTTTTCAGGCTCTTTTTTGGTTCCAGATAGATTTTAGAATTCTTTTTCCTGATTCTATGCAAAATGACATTGGTGTTTTGATAGGGATTGCACTGAATCTAGAGATTGCTTTGGGCATTATGATCATTTTAATGATATTAATTCTTCCAATACATGAACATAGAATGTTTTTCATTTGTTTGTGTCATCTACAATTTCTTTCATGAGTGTTTTATAGTTTTCCTTGTAGAGTCTTTCACCTCCTTGGTTAAAAATTTCATAGCATTTTTTTCTGAAGTTATTGTAAATGGGATCTCCTCCTCGATTTAGTTCTCAGCCTGATTGTCATTGGTGTATAGAAATGCTACTGATTTTTATATGTTGATTTTGTATCCTGAATCTTTACTGAATTCGTTTATCAAATCTAAAAGTTTTTTGGTGAAGGCTATAGGTTTTTCTAGATCATATCATCAGTAAACGGGGACAATTTGACCTCTTTTCCAATTTGGATGCCTTTTATTTCTTTCTCTTGCCTGCTGGCTCTGACTAGGACTTCCAGCACTATGTTGAATAGGAGTGGTGACAGTGGGCATCCTTCTTAGAGGGAATGCTTTCAATCTTCTTCCATTCAGAATGATGTGGGCTGTGAGTTTGTCATATGTGGCGTTTATTATTTTAAGTTACATACCTTCTATGTCTACTTTGTTGAGGCTTTTTTGTCATGAAGGAACGCTGATTTTATCAAATGCTTTTTCTGCATCTATTAAGATGATCATATGATTTTCTCCTTAATTTTGTGTATGTGATTTATCACATTTATTGATTTGTGTATGTTGGACCATGCTTGCATCCCTGGTATAAAAACCAATTGATCGTGGTGTATTATCTTTTTCATGTGCTGCTGGATTTAGTTTTCTATTATTTTGTTGAGAATTTTTGCATCTCTGTTCATAAGGGATATTGGTCTGTAGTTTTCTTTTTTTGTTGCGTCCTTTCCTGGTTTTGACATCAGGGTGATACTGGCCTCATACAACAAGTTAGGGAGAATTTCCTCCCCCTATTTTTTTTTATTTTTCAGAACAGTTTCAGGAGGATTGGTATTCTACAAGGATATAGTAACCAAAATAGCATGGTACTGGCATAAAAATAGACACATAGATCAATGCAACAGAATAGAGCATCCAGAAATAAACCAACATATTTAGAGCCAATTGATCTTTGACAAAGTCAACAAGAACACACAATAGGGAAAGAACACCTTTTTCAATAAATGGTGCTGGGAAAATTAGACCATATGTGCAGAAGAATGAAACGGGACTGCTATGTCTCACCATATACAAAAATCAACTCAAGATGTATTAAAGACGTAAATGCAAGACATGAAACTATAAAAATACCAGAAGAAAACCTAGGGAAAGCTCTTCTGGACATTGGTATAAGCAAAGAATCCGTGAGTAAGACTGTAAAAGCACAGGCAACAACAGCAAAAAATAGATAAATGATACTTAAACTAAATGCTTCTGCACAACAAAAGAAATAATAAAGAGAGTGAAGAGACCACCTGCAGAAAGGGAAAAAATATTTACAAACTATGTATCCAACAGGGGACTCAAACAACTAAAAAATAATAATTCCATTAAAAAGTGGGCAAAGGACATGACTAGATATTTTCCAAAAGAAGATCTACAAATGGCCAACAGGCATATTAAAAAAATCACTAATCATCAGAGAAATACAATTAAAACCACAATGAAATATCATCTTATACTAGTCAGAATGGCTACTATTAAAAAGACAAAAATAGCAGATGTTGGTGAGGATGTAGAGCAAAGGCAACATCCATACATTGTTGGTGGGAATGCAAATTAGGACAACCTCTATGAAAAATAATATGGAGATTTCTCAAAAAACTATAAGTAGAATTACCGTTCAATTCAGCTATCCCATTACTGGGTATCTACTCAAAGGAAAAGAAATCATTATATCAAAAAGAAACCTGCTCTCATGTGTTTATTGCCATGCTATTCACAATAGCAAAGATAGGGCATCAACCTATCACCCATCAACGGGTGATCGAATGGTATATGTACACAATGGAATACTATTCACCCATAAAAAGAATGAAATCATATCTTTTGCAGCATCACGGATGAAACTGGAGGCTATTATCTTAAGTTAAACAAGTCAGACACAGAAAGACAAATACTACATGTTCTCACTTATAAGTGGAAGCTAAATAATGTGTACATGTGGACATTGTGTGGAACCATAAACACTGTAGACTCAGAAGGGTGAGGCAGTGGGAGTGAGTAGGATGACAAAAAATTACTTAATAGGTAAAAACATACATTATTTGGGTGATGGATACCCTAAAAACCCTGACTTCACCACTATGCAATCTATGCATGTAACAAAATTGCACTTGCACCCCATAGATTTATGCAAATAATAATATAAAAAAACAGCAAATAAATCCCAATAGAGGGACATTTTACAAAACACCTAACCAGTACTCTCAAAAACTGTCAAGATCATCGATAACTAGGAATGTCTGAGAAACTGTGACAGCCAAGAGGAGCATAGGGAGACATGATGATTAAATGCAATGTGGTACCCTAGAAGGGAATAGAAAAAAGGATGCTGGAATAGAAAAAGGACGTTAAGTAAAAACTAAGGAAATGTGAATACTATGGACTTTAGCTAAGAACACTGTGTCAATATTGCTTCATTATTTGCAATAAATGCACCCTGCTAATGTAAGATAATAACAGGAGGTACTGGGTTTGGAGTTTATGAGGGTTATATACTCCTGCAATATTTCTATAATCTCAAACTGTTATAAAAATAAAGTGTTTTTAAAATGACCATAAGTCTCTTTAGCAATAATTTTGGAATTTTAACAATATTCGCACTTTGTTATATGGTGAAATCTATTCATATGCTGAAATGTACTTGTCTTTTCAATTCATAGCTCTGTTGTCAACATTTCTCATTCTTTACTATGCTGTGTATTAGCATAATTAATAACTGTTACAAATAATGGGGAAAGATGGCACAGGCTTTTTGTGTATTATACTAGTTTGCATTTAGATGATGATAAACTACTCAGTTTAATTATTTTTATTTACTTACTTGTGTTGATACTATTTAAAATTCTAATGCACCAAGGAGTCTCCATGCCAGCCTGAC
>NW_012150975.1:233078-234246 GCF_000956105.1 Propithecus coquereli
TTAAGAACTGGATTTACTGGTCGAATGAGCACTACTACTTTCCCCCAGGAAAATTTCACTATAAAAAAGTGTTACACAAATTATTTTACTTAACTATAGAGATCTGTTCTTATGTGGGAGGGCAAGCATCTTTTCAGGCAGAAGTGTCAATGCTTTCAAATACCTAAACCAGGTTGCTTTTCATTGTATTGGCTGTCTAGCATAAATACAATTTGTTCACACTGTTTGGAGGAGGGGGAATAATCTCCACTTCCTTAAATACCAGGCGATAAAATGTCAAGGCTTGACAAGTAGAAGAAAAAGTACTTAAAATCTAAATCTAAAGAGGGTCTTGGACCATGACTTTCACAGCTAATTATTTCAAATACCACCAAAGATGTTTTTCAAGCTTTAATTTAGAGTATCTTGTTCAACAGATTGTAGACATGAAAAACAATAGATCACTGTGCTTTCCTGGTATCCATCCTGTACTCTGAAAATAATTTACTTATGGGAAGGCAATTTCAATTATTATAATTATATCTTGCAGTCAAAAAGTTTTCTAAAATTAGCACTAAATTTAAAACGCTCCACTTTATAGGACATAGATATGGGATTGAATAGCATATGATTAAATGTTAAAAAAATTATCTGCATATGGTCAGGAAACAAAACAAAGATCTGCATAGTATTTATCATTTCTACATTAAGGGTGTCAACTACACAACAATGCGATTTATTCTATGGCGTTGCCTTTGATGTCTTGAAAAGCATAAACAAATGAGATAATTCACATTAATAGTGAAAAACATAAATGCCAAGGAGTAAAAAGTAATATAAAATATTTTACTTATATAAAGGGTTACTTTTTTACCTGTGCGCTTCAAGAACAGATGGCCAACACATACTTGCTTAATCTGAAATATTATATTTTCTGATTGCAAAGTAATTTAACTAATCTATAAATTTGACTTTGGATAAACTTTTTAACATACATCTTTCTATCATCCCACATATCTGAAATGGACAGTGCATTTCAGATTCTTTTGGGAGGTAAAATGATTAGTGGTTAGGAGCACAAATTCTGATGTCTCACTTTCTTCATCCATAACATAAGCATAATAAATTTATCTCATGTACTTGTAAATGAGAATTCCATTTACTTGTAAGACATTATTACTACTTATTT
>NW_012150975.1:235323-235707 GCF_000956105.1 Propithecus coquereli
GGACACATGTACCACCTATATACTCTGAGCTTGTAATGGATAATTTCTAGAATGCTAAAATATCTCATAGTTAACCTTTGTGAGAAATTGCTTGGATCAGAATTTACCTGTGAAATTTGGTGACATTTATGATTATGAGATTAGTTACGAGTTTTGATGTGTGTAAATGTGTAAGAAAATGAAATTAAAAATCTTGAGCAAATATTCTGCTTGGTAACTAGATATCCTTGTAAGTTAGCTTTTTTTTTCTAGTGTAGGTTGCAGAATCAAGAAAGAAAAGAAAAACTGGAGAATTAAAATTTTTTAAAAAAGAATTTGAGAATTTCTGTAGTCTAACCTTTCTCATATATTTTGAGCAGCTATTTGTACTTATAAAAACTCTTT
>NW_012150975.1:235881-237378 GCF_000956105.1 Propithecus coquereli
GTGCACTTCAGAGTGTACTTCTGCATTGAGTGGGACTAGACATGGGAAGAGATGATGGAACAAAAGAATGGGTGTCTTTCCTTTGTCAGAATGGTCCTTTGACTTAGCTTTTAATATCCTTGTTCTCACAACTGTGTGGATTATCAAGATGTCGGTTCAAAGACTCTCTGAGCTGGGTTGGCCTCTGCCATTTTTTAAGTCTCCCAGGACACCAAAAGGCCATAACTATCCCAAAAAAGTGGACTCTAGCGTAAATTCCAGTCTACGTAAAGTTCATCTTTGTGTCCATATCATTATATCTTACACTACCAGCTAAGGCTTTCATCAGGAAACTTTTACATACTATATCTGCTATTATGGAATTTTTCCTGATTAATTTTGCAAATCCTTGATTTTTTTCATTGACTTTATTTTGTAGGCATTTATTTATCCATTTATAAAATATTTAAGATGTGTTTTGCTTTATATTTGTTACTAAAGATGCAAAGATCAATATACTCTATGTGTTTAAGGAGCTCAAATTCTAGTGTTGGAGAAGACATATACACCAACAATGGAGTACATTTAGGGTTTCTTAACTAGTTGAATGTATGATTTGGATTTGGATCCTAATTTTTAGAGAACTGAGTATCAACATTTCCTTTAGAATGAATGCAGGTCTACAATAAACTACAATAGAATTGTGAGACTTAGCACTTCTTCATCAATAAAAATTGCAAATATTTTTATCTCACATCACAGTTGATGAAGCTATATTGAAATATTGTTTAGATCATTTCTTCTTTAAATTATGGCAATTATTAAACCTATCACTGGATATTGTTATTTTAGGAATTGGTAAAGATGCACAGTAATTGCTACATCACAAATTTGACTTTAAAAAATATTTTGATCATTCTATTTAGTGTGTTTTTATCCTTTTGTAATTATATGTATTTTATGGTTTTAAAAACATTATCCTATAAAGCGTTCATAAACGTTACCAGATTCTCATATCTCTCTTCAAGAACTCCTGTTCTAAGGTGATAATACAATTTATCATGCAAGCTGGGACACTTGAAAATGAAAGAAAACACTTTTAATAATTATAGAGTAGATGAGAATATTGAAAAATATGTTCAGAGTTTACCTACTTTAGCTCCACAATAAAATTGTAATTGAAATGAAAGACATTATTGTCAATTAATAAGCATAAACAAACAGCGATAATGTGAGAACTGAGGGACCCTCTGTGTTCTCTCTGTACCCAGCCTGACATCTGCCCCTCCTTGGGCCATCAGACAGGTTGGACAGATGTGGTCACGCTGACTATTTAACTGTAGACCAGAGGCTCACGCCTCACCGTGCTCTGCAGACTTTAGCAAACCATCCTTCAGTTATTATGCTGGTACAATTTGGAAAAAAAATATATATAAACATAAATTTTCTATATTCTTTTATGTTAACACAGTTATATTTCAGGACAAACACATACTACTACATACAGAAGACAAGCTA
>NW_012150975.1:237428-239403 GCF_000956105.1 Propithecus coquereli
TGTTTTGCGGTCTTAAAAGTGAAATAATTCACAAAGCCTCCCAGCTTTGTGGATTATTAGCAACATATCATCAAAATTCTCATTAATGTTCTTTAAAAAAATACCAAATGGTACAAATGTGAGAAGGCCCTTCAGCAGGTTTGGCTCTGTTGAAATTCAGATAGGCCCTGTTTAGTGACACTTTTATAATGTTTCCAGGTTCATAATTAAATGATATTCTTTCAGTTAATTATACATTTTAAGAACTCAATATTTTTAGTATTAATAATACATTGGTTGTGCATCTATTATTTGCATTCCAATAATTATAGTTCTGCTATATAATTCTATGATTTCATATTTAGAGTAATTATTGATTTACTAAAATAATTTAAAATGAAAAGAAAAAAAGAATGCAAAAGCATACCCTTGATAACCTTAAACTTGCTGGGGAATAAAAGACAGTATCTCTTTGGGATCAGAGCCTCAGATGATAGCTCAACTTCCGGCATGTACAGGTACGGGTCCTGCTTTGTAGTGCTCTCGAGCTCACTGCATGACCTCCGAGTGACATCAATAAGGATTCCACAAAGATCTAAAATATCACAATTCAACTGTCTAATGATAGCCTCCCACTAATCCTCCGTTCCTCACTCTGTCTTCTTTTATTTGCTTAAACAATGTTTGTTCCCTTTAAGAACTGGAGAAAACTTTTGACAAGCATGAGGCATAGGAGAAATTCTATTAATACAAGTTATATAGAATGAAGATATATTCCAAAGGACAGTGGATTTTAATAGAAAACACTGCAGTTTAGGAATAATCATAACAAAACGTAATGTGTGTCATGCACTTACTATGGTCATGTTATAAAGGCTTTACATTGATTCTTTCATTTAATCCTTGAAAACTCCATTAGTGAACATTTGTAATTACTGTCCTCTTTAGTTGAGCACAGAAAATTCAGGTAAGTGTTGAAGGTCACATAGCTCATAACAGGCAGGGCCAGGGTTGATATGCCAGTAGGGTGACTCCAGATCTAGTTTTCACAACTGCACCGTACGGCTTCTTTGAAAGAAGTGTTATATTGGCTCTGACTAAGGGTTTCTTTAGAACATAGTGGGCAAATGTTTCACCTCTTCAGAACAGGCTGCTCAAAGTGTGATTGAAACTTAACGTTTCCAAGCAGAACTCTTGCTGTTTCCTCCACTTGCTGTAATCCATTTGCTCCTGCTCCCTCAGAGGAGGTGTTCCTGTCCCTCCTGCTCCCTCACTGTCTCTCTCCCGACAATTGCGCGGCTTCCCTACCTTGCTCCCTAGTGCTTCTCTTGTCCTTTTGTAATCCATTCTCCACCAAGATCCAAAGTTGGCCTTTCAAAACATAACTCAGATCATGTACTTTTACATTAAAGCTATTTAGTAAATTGATGCATTAAAATTAGAATGAAATCGAAAATGCTTACCAAGGCTTAGGCGACCTTATGTAATTTGGCTTCGCTCACCCCATGACCTAACCTGTAAGACTACCCCGTTTATTAAAACGTGGTTTGTCTGCTCTGACGTGCTTTCTGTTCCAGTCTCAGGAACACGGTAACTGCTCTTCCTCCTGCCTGGAATGTTCTTGTCTCAGGTGCTCATAAGCCTGGCTCTTTCTCATCATTCAGGTCTTGCTTCAAATGTCACCTATTCAAAAACGCCTGCCCACAACCATCTCCAAAGCAGGTTCCCTGGCTCATTATCTATCTATCTATCTATCCCATCACCCTGATTTTCTCTGGATCACCTGCCATTATCTGAAATCGCTCATCTTACTGGTATTAACAGTTTCAGTACAAATTATAATGCAGTTATAAAAAAAGATATATATTCATTCATCAAGAACTGCCAAGAACATTCGTTATAACAAAATATGTTGTATCATTCAACAACTTGACCATCTGGGGAGTATCTTGACTTTTCTTCACCATGTCCTCCCCGCTCTGCATTCTATGATCGC
>NW_012150975.1:242628-243752 GCF_000956105.1 Propithecus coquereli
AATTTAACTCAAAAAACATTTAATACACATAGCACTAGTTTCAGCTTTTTCTATTAGAAAGTATTTTTTGCCTTAATCTCCAAGTACAATCTCAAATTTTAATGCACTCATGATATCTGGAGATTCAGAAAAGTACATGAAGTTACAAAAACTGGCAAGTTTTAAACCACCAGTCTTGCTGAAATTATGCTTTGAGGAATCGCAAGTACCAGAGGCTCCAAATCTTTAATTAAGTAAGAAAGATATTTATATTAACATAGAAGATAGTATTTTTCACAAAGTGCCTCACTCTTCGTCTCATAGTTTAGACTAAATTAAGGTGTTCTTCCACATGATGGTTGCTATGCTTTTTGAGTTCTGGGGAGGGAATCAAGGCACGGGGAACAAGTCAAGTCCTATCACTTCCGCAACTTTTTTGTCCACCCATTTCTTGGGGCTATTTCTAGCCTGGGTTGAACTGGCAGCAGGTGAGGGACTGACACACTCCTCTGCTTCTACAGGAGAGTGCTGCTGACAGTCAGAAAGCCAGTGTGAAATAGTGGTTTATTGGCACAGCCTTTTGATAGTTGACTATACAATTAAAGTCATAGTTCTCTTTCACTATAATTGCCATTTCGTGTGCATTATTTTCATGTGTTTTTGGCCATTTGTCTATCTTCTTTTGAAAAGCTTCATTTGCCCACTTTTTAATGGGATTGTTTGATTTTTTTTTTCTTGCTGATTTGCTTGAGTTCTTTGCAGATTCTGGTTATTAGCCTTTTATCAGATGTACAGCTCGTGAATGTTTTCTGCCATTCTATAGGTTGTCTATTTGCTTTCTGGATTATTTCCTTGGATGTGCAGAAGCTTCCTAATTTAATCAAGTTATATTTATTTATTTTTGTTGTTGCTGTGATTGCCATCAGGGTCTTCTTCATAAATTCTTTGCATAAGCCCATATCTTGAAGAGATTTCCTACATTTTCTTCCAGAGTTCTTATGGTTTCATGCCATGCATTTAAGTCCTTTGTCCATCTGGAATTAATTTTTGTGAGTGGCAAGAGACATGGATCCTGTTTCATTCTTCTGCATGTGGCTATCCAATTTTCCCTGCACCATTTATTGAATAAGGTCTTCTTTTCCCCA
>NW_012150975.1:245622-257262 GCF_000956105.1 Propithecus coquereli
TTTTCTCTTTGATTTCATTGAGCTTCCTTACAATACATCTTTGGAATTCTTTATCTGTCATTTCAATATTTTCATTGTGGTTGGTATCCATTGCTAGAGAGCTGATGATTCCTTTGGTTGGTGTCCTTTCACTTTGATTTGTCATCCCTCTGGAGTTTTTTCACTGCTTCCTTCTCACTCAGAGCAGCAGTTGCTTCTTATCTTTGTATTTTCTTTTGTTTGGACAGAGGTTTTTCCTCTTTACTGACTCGTATAGGTGTGTTTGTAGCATATGTTGGGTAAGAACCTTTGGCTTTGCTTGTAGGTGCTTTGATGGCAATGTAGTTTCTGGATAGATGCCTTGGTTATAGATATCCTTAGTGTGGTGGTTTTCTCAGTTGCTAGTTGTTTGTAGGCTGTACCTGTGATGAGTTATATGAGTGGGCAGATTCCATATCTCTCACTGATGAGGGAGGATAGAGGTCTTTGAAATACTTTCTCTTTCCCCAGCCCTGTGGTCTTCTTAACAGTGCGATTGTATTGGCATGCTCAGTTTAATCTTTGAGATGTTAGGTGATGCTTGTGGGTAAGAATCAACCACACCCTGTGTGATCGAATCCATAGATTGTGTAAAGGGCTATGCGGATTAACCTCCCTGTCAGTAGGAGGTGCTTGTTGGAAGGAACAATCTTCAGTATTGTTTATGGGACCTGTGACCAGCTGTAGTCACTAAGGAGAAGCATTTGAATGTCCCAGGTGGAGGGTGGGGTCCTGAAACTTCCAGGTGAGTCCTTATTCTCACCACAGCTGAGGTGAGTGGGGGAGGGAGGCTGGCCAGGGCAGGTATGGGTGAGCTTGCCCTCAGGCTCCACAACGGCTGGCTGGCGATGTAGCTGTTTTGGCAGGGCTCCAAGGTCTGCTCCCAGCTTCTGGTGAAAGCTGCCATGGAGGGCTGACGTGGCCCCACCCAAGCAGAAAGTCTGTGTGTGGAGACAGGGTCATCTGAGATTCACAATCTCGCTGTCAGGAATGGGCTTCACTCTTCTATTCACACCCCCTGTTCTGTGGTTTCCCTTCAATGTCTGCCAGCAGGCAGGAGCTCAAACTACCTAAGCTCCCTCATGATTGCACCATGGGCTGGGAACTTCCCTGCCCAGGATCCCAGCCTGGGCTGAGAGCACGGCCTTCCTGTGAGGGGAGGGGTGCTGCATGAGTACACAGCAGCTGGGACCCACACTGCCCTCTCCTGTCAGTTCTGTCCATGTGGGTTCCCTCGTTTCCTGAGATTAGTTCACAAATCTCCCCTGAGTGGCCTTGAGCAACACAATGGAGTCCTGGGGGTATGGAATCTGGCCTGCGGGCCTGCCCCCCAGGCCCAAAGATCAATCCCTGACCCATGACAGGGAGAAGTGTGCTGGTCCTGAGTTGACCATGGGGTGCTCAAGCAGGTTTGATGTCCCTCCACTTTGAGGCAAGCCGTGCTCTCATGGAGCCTCTGGGCAAGTAGCGCTAGGGAGGGCTGGTCTGCAGGGAGCTCACAGTCTGGGCACCCCTTAGTCTGCTGCAGGACTTTAAGAGGAAGCGGTCTGACCCTCGCTCTCTGTAGAAACCTGGGTGTGGTGCTGAATCATCTCTCTCGGCAGCTGTGAGCGGGGAGAGGAGGGAGTGGAAAAGAGTCTGGATGGAGGAAAGTCGCACTCTAGTCGTCTCCGTTCCCCTCTCCGCAAGGCAGCCCACCTGGAATGCACAGGCTCTGGGGGCACACTGATCCCCCCGGGATCCCACTGGACCCCGGTGGCACCCAGTCTGGGCCAGAATTTGGAAATGTTTGCGTGGGAGCAAGCAAGTCGGAAACTGAGAGACTGAAGCCCCTGGGGAGGACAAAGGTGCACAGTGGGTAGAGAAGCAATATGGCGCCTACCGTTGTGGTTTGGGTCTGTGGGGATAGGAAGTGCCCCAGGGGGCTGGGAATCTGGTACTTTAGCCACAAGAAGTTCCCACTTCTCTGGTGGTAGCAGCTTTTGGGCTTGTGGGGGTAAAAAGTCTCTCCAGCAGCTCAGAAGCCTGCTGACCGTTAGCGATGTGAGGAGGAAGAAACAAACCTCTCCACCTACCCTTTTCACTGGACTCCAAGCCTCCAGGGGGTGATCTTCACCAGTAGCAGTTGCAGCTGCTCTGCAACTTCTTCCCGTGGAGTAACCCGCAGGTTCTGGCAACCTTCCCTCAGAATTATACCCTATCGATCTATGTTTGTTTGTTTCTCTTTCATCTAAAACCTTTCCTTTCTACTGAGATGCTCTGGCAGTTGGTGTCTCTGGTCAGCCATGTTCCTTCTCCCACAGACATATTTTAAATTATCTGAATATATAACAGAGTGCATCTGGGCTTTGTTTAATAACAGGGATATTCATGGCCCCAGCCCATTTTCTCAAGAAATTTTTTAAAATAAAGTAAAACATTACGAGATAATTTTGTCCACCTAATTTCACAAAACCTCTTATGTTTCCAATAGTTTCAGTAATTGACAGAAAGGTTGTTTTCCTTATGTATCTTTTTTGAGGGAAATTTTGTAGGGAGACTTAAAGCAAGCACTTTTAAGCTTCTCTTTCATAAAATATGCTATTAATTAACAACAATAAAACTTGCATTCCATTGGTAAATAAAAAATAATAATTACCATTTCATAAGTGCACAGTAAGTGTCCTACATTGTGTTAAGCCCCTTATATGTGATACCTAATTTAATACGACCCCACATTGGAGTCTGTATTATAATCACCAGATTATTTGATTAAGAATGTGTTTTTTAAAGTGTACCTCGCCCAGTAATGATTCACATGTTACTGTTGATATCATTCTCCTCTAACCAAAAGACAAAAATTAAGGATAATCACTGGCTGTGGTAGACTGGCTAAACAAAACAATAAATAAGTTAAATGTCATACATTTACTTTTGTGTTTATGTGTCTATTCAGATATAGTACTCTGAAATAAAATGAAGCAAAATAAAAGTATATTATGTGATGCATAAAACCTGAACTCTATACGTTACCATCTGCATCATTGCATAACTTCAAATGGCATTAAATTATAAAGAAAACAATGGATCGTGCAAGTAATTGTGAAATATTTTCTGGTACCTCTTGTTTGTTCCATTCCACAACTTACTCTTCATATTGCCTTTGCATTCATGGAAATAATTAGTCCCAAACATCAAAAAAAGCACCATTTGTGATGTACAAATATATATAAATGAGTGAAGGTAATCGAATTTGCTTAATGCAAGTAAAATCAATGTGCAGCCATGAGCAACAGTCCTAAAACTCCAACTTTAAATTAAAGATAATTAAACTGGAGGCTTTTAACAACAAGGGAAAAAATTTCAAGTGTGGGGGAGATTTTGTTATGTTCACTGCAACACATATTAATGAAATATCAATATAATTGAATATAATTCCAGCATTCAGTTAAACCCTTACCGCATCTAGAATATATGGAATTGACAATTCTATCTAAATTACTGATGTTTTTGAAGGCATTAAGTATTGGGATAAATAGGTAGTGATTACATTTCCTTAATTCCTTTAATGCCAACTAGAATTTCAAAGTTGCTTAACTTCTCTAGATTTTGAATTCCTCATATGTAAAATGAGAGTTTTCAGATTGGTGTTTCTTAAGGTGTTTTAGATTCCCCCAAATCTTCTGTCATCTGAATTATTTCAAGAAGAAAGAATTTGGAGGTATATGGCAAGTTGCATTAGAAATTGAAGGAATAGTATTTCCAGAGTTGGTCAATGCAGTCTAAAATATTAATACTATTTTATTTTGGAATGTTTTAGGACTCTCCCACTATTTAAAACAAACAATGAAACAAACAAAAAACCCTCTCTTTTAAAGTAATATGATTTACCAGAAGTTTTAAAAAATATCGTTAACTCTCTCTTGCAATGAAGAACCCTAAAACTGAATTTCCTCGGCCTTTAATCTCCTGTAAGTATAAGACATTCAACAGATATTTTGCTCAGTACCTATGTTGCACCAATCACTGGATAGCCACAATGGATAAGACGCAACTCTGTTATTTTAAGGGAGTCACAATTTACTGGGAGACACAGAGTTCTTCACAACAAACTACAAGTCAAATTGTGAGAAAATGATCTGAAACACAAGATAAAAATGTGAGAGAAAATAGATCCGACTGAAAACGATTGGGCAAAAGAAATTCACAAAGAGATCATATTATTTATTTGATCAAAGCATGGGGAATAATATTGCTAAAATTTATTGAGGCTGTCATTGTGTTGGGTAATCATAAGCATTTTTTTGTAATTGCACTACATCTGTTAAAATACAATTAAGTAGGTATGATTCTCATTTTGCTAATTTGATAATGAAGAAATGCATATTTCTTCTTGTCACAGCTATTTGTGAGAATAGACATGACAAGAAAAAAATCTTCATTTACTCAACAAATAATTACCAAATGCTTGTTCTATAATATTTCCTTTTCTAGGAGCTGAGGATAAAATTCAGAATATGAGAACTACCATATTCTGCTCTCAAGAAGTCTAAAGTTGGGGATGGCGTGCATATAAATAAACTGTTCTTTACAATAGAGCATGATCACTGTACTGAAGGGTAGAATGCTATCAGTAAAAAAAGTGAGAGTTTCCTGGAGGAAGTGATATCTAAGGGCCTGAGAGATGATTAGGAGTTGGTTATACGTAGAGAAAATGAAGTACTAAAAACCTCAAAGTAAAATAAAATGTACAATACATTTTGAGAATTAAAGTAGTACAGTAGTATGGCTGGCTAGTACATGCATTAAATCAATGCAGTATGGTTTGGGTTTGATGCTGGGAAAGGCAAGTAGGCATTGGATTTTAAAGCATCTTATAAAAAGAATGGTTATATATTGCCTTGGTTTGCCCAAGAACAGTCCTAACATAATTATTAATAGCACCTTTTGTCCCAACATAATTACTTAAAGGCGCACTTTTAACTCTTGAATTTTTCCTGCTGGATGAAAAATGATATGTATAGGAGCTTTGACCTTTTTGTGAGGACAATTGAAGCTTAGGAGGACATTAAACAGAGAATTGGTGTAATCTGATTCATGCTTTAGAAAAGTCACTAACTGCAAATCGAAGAGTCATTTGGAGACAGCATATATGGCAGAAGCCAGCCCCCCGACCTCATGCTATGCAGCACGTCTCTGTAGTGTAGTTTGTGTTAGAACACGGCTGCCCAGTTAAAGACTACATTTCCCAAATTCCTGCGCAAATCCTGCACCTTCTTTCTCCCCTCACCTGCTGACTTTAGGTCAGTGTCCAGGACGACCTTCAAAAATGCTCTGAAGACGGAAGAGCCTATGTCAGCCTAGGTTACTGAATGGGTGTAGGAAACTGAGGACATACCACCCCTCCTCCCACTTCTCATGCCAGCTGGACTTTTCATGAGCAAGAATTAAACTTCTGTTTTGTAAAGGTCTGAAGATTTCAAGGTTCATATGTGTTTAGTAGCTTTACCCTAATATAGAAAGACTAATGGCAAACGGATCGGTCATAAAGCTGTTGAAACCATCCAGGTAAAGAGGTAATGCTGACTTTGTAACTAAAGAGAAGGAGAAAGTGAAAAGTTCCACTAAAAATAAGAATCAGATTTGTCCCTAAGGTTTTTTGGTTTGAGGAAATTTTAAGAAAAATTACTAAAGTAGAGAAAGGAAGAGGGAAATGATTTGAGAAAAGGAAAAGTACTGAGTTCATTTTAAAATGAGTTTGAGTTTCGTTGGATACCCCAGTGAAACATCCATTAGGCATTAGCAGAGACTTGAATAGATCGGAGGGAAAACTTAAGGATGGATTCTAGATGAGATGGTTCTTGAACTAAATTATAAAAGAAGAAGAGATTTGAACTAATGCACTGAAAAGAAGTGAAAATAAAGAGACAGTGAGGGGCCTGGCAAAGTGACTCACGCCTATAATTTCAGCACTTCAGGAAGCTGGGGCGGGAGGATCCCTTGAGCCCGGGAGCGGGAGCAGGAGGCTGCAGTGAGCTATGATGATGTCGCTGCCCTCCAGCCCGGGAGACAGAGTGAGAGACCCTGTCTCCAACAAAGAAAAAAAAAAGAAGGTAAGAGTGGAGTTGAGGGAGGATTCAAGATATATTCAACAAATAAAGATGAGAATATGACCATGTCCATTTGGTCATAGAAATATTTATTTGCCAATAAAATTAGTAAAAAAAAAAAAAAAAGAACTAGAGTAAAAATCCTTTTGATGATGTACTTTATAGTTGATTCTAGTCAAGTAAGGTTTGCATAATATCTTCATATTTCAAAAACTTCTAAATAATCTTACTTTAAGAAGATTAGGTTAACTGTATACTATGTAAATATGAATTTCTTTTTCAGACTTCTACGAGCTGAAGTTGGTAACTAATTTCACTAATTTTAGACTTTAAAATTTTTTTTGCATTGCCTATCAAAGTGTTTGCATATAGAAACCATTAGATATACTTTTTCTGAGTTTAATTCTTGAAACTCTGTTTTGTTTCACCACTTCACTAAGAAGTAATGATAATTCAGAGGAATTGTAACTTCATAAAATAAGTTAAGATTCACAGATGAAATAATAAATAACATTTAGCATAATTTCTTTAGCAATGACAATAGTATGTCACTGCTTTTAAATTTTCAGATATTTTCAATTTAATAAGCACTTAATGAATCCTTATTATTTGTTCAGCCCTATACCTAGAAATTGTAATAAACATTAAAAAAGTAAAAAAATGATTCTGATTTGCTTTAAATCAGAAATTGATAATAATGATAATTATTTACTAATAGATTAAATATTTATTGCATACCTATATGTGCTAGACACGTGTGAAAAGCAGAATTGATATAATGCTGAATAATACAGACATAGCTCTCATAGCTTTGCAGCTTATGACTTCTTGAGGATAAATGTAAGTGAAAAAATACATTCCACACTGAGGAAAATCAAGATTTCAAGCGTTAGGAAAACTTCTCTTGTAGGGGCAAAAGTGGCGATGATGTCTATATCTGAGTCCTGAAAATTGAGTTTAGGAGTCTCAGAGGGAAGTTTTAGGAGAGTGTAATAAACACTGAGAAGAGTCTATGCCAAGATTTGAGAGTCTATGTGAGGATTTGAAAGAGCACCGTATATTTGGAGACATAAAAAGTCATTCATTTCAATCCAACTGAAATCGATCCAAAGTGTAGATCTCAGGTGGCAAGAAATGTACGGAAGAGGTTAGGAAGGGCCCTTGGGAGGGGCTAAAGGGTTTGAGCTTTGTGACTGTGGAAGTTGTGTTGTGCCTTAGGCAGGAAGAGCTGATGCCTGTCTTGTTCTACAAAGATCCCAAGAGCTACTATTTGCAGAACGGTTTCCAGGGGGCGGTTGCAGACAACAGGATGCTATCTGACTATGTTACCTGCAAAGGTGGCCGCACATCTACACAGTGATTCACGATGGAGGCTGAGGGAAGTAAAAGACTTGCGGAGAGAGTTCGGGAGCGGAGTGGCCGGCACATGTGGGAAGAGAGCGGTTTCCAGACTCATTCTAGCTTATACGAACCACGAAGCCATTTACAGGTAGGCAGCTCAGAAAGAACATGGATATTGAGAGGGAGCAGTTTCGGACATACTGTATTTGAAGTGCCTGGAGAGGCTATTTCTTCTGGGATGCGTGTTTTTCAAAGTCATCAGCACGTCGGGAAGATGAAGACAAGGGCCAGTGAGATCTTGGAGAGAACGGACAGTATGACACTGGGGACAGCGGACCCGGGAAGAAATCACGAGGAAGACAAATGTTGTGTTTTAGGAAGATCGAGAGTGAAATGTTTCCTTTGGATTCCGTAGAGAGAGGTCAGCCAGTTCCCCAGGAGACCCCAGGCAAGGACGGGGTCTGCAGCGCCCATCCCCACCCTCTGAGCCTGCCTTCCTCATGGTGTGGACACATTGCTTCCAAATACACGTCTGGTCACGCCCCTCACTTCCTTAAAAAATAAACAAGGATTACGATTGCTTTGGGGAATAAGACAAAACTCCTTAACCTGGCCTTTGAGGCCCGCACGGCCTGGTTCTGACACCTGCTCCAGACCTTTCTCCCCAGACATCTGTCAGTGTCAGCTCCCCGACCTGTGCCCCGTGCACTCTCTGTGTTTACTTCTGCGTTGGTCTCTTCTCTCTGCTGGGTTGACTTACATTCTTTATTTATGCGGGGTACTTGTTCATTGATGACACCTTAAATTCCTGATTGGTCAAATCCCACTGATGAAAACATACTCTCTCTCCCTTGTAATGTACCTGTGAAATCCACTGTCCCCGGTAGATGGGGTTCCATGGGGACAGGTGCCATGTATGACTTGACTCACTCCTGAATCTTCAGCACACAGTGAATTACAGGGACTCGGTTAATGTTTCCTAAAGGAGTTAGCAGTTGGATTGCAATAGGTACTAAAGAATAAGACAAGTGAGAAATTGGATACGTCTCTTCAACCCATTTTTTTTAAGAATTGTGGCTGTGATGGGAAGACAGAGAAAGGAGGTAGCAGAGAGGAATTTGAGATTGAGATTTTTTTTTTTAAGATAGGTGTGATTCAAAACATTTAAATGATGAGGAAGAACCCAGAGAACACACTGTATGCAACACACACACACACGAATCTTGTTTGGGAAATGTTGCCAAACATAATCTGCGAGCCTCTCTTTTCTTTCTTGTATCCTTTAAAAATAGTGGATTTATTTTAACATTGTTAAATTGACTGTAAATGGTCCCAAACTCTATACGCATAACATCTTTTTACTGTGCTGTCTTTCCCAACTCTTCAATATAATGGTTTGTTGCTCTTGAGATAATAGTTTGAAAAATCATACAATCTGTTGGAATATTTGCATAGTGATTATATGCTGAATAGCAGCTTGGATTTTCTATTTCCATCTGTTTCAACTCAGTAAGTGTAAGAGGTATTATTATTATTATCATCATCATTATTATTATCATTGCAATTATCTGAATTCCAAATTAGGAAACAAACTGCACATAATCTTTAGATGTATAAAAATAATTTTGCAGAAAGCAAGTTTTTGTTTTATATAAGAAAGTCTTTTGAATTTCATTCCCTTCTCAATTTTAAAAGGGTAAGTTTATTCGAGCGTAAATAATATGCTCATGTCTGTGACTAATGAAACCATTTAAAAATAATAAATTCGTCTGCAAAGCTTGCAGCATGTATTCTTTTTAACATTTTGCCCTTCATTCTCCTTGAACAATGAAGGTAACCCCATCACTGCTTGTAATCACCATTTATTTCTAAGAATAGAAATACCTCACTGTTCTGAAACTCCTCCTTTTGTTACAGGACTAGAAACCAGGATGGAAGTAATGGGTTTTCTAAGAATCCAAAACAGATTTCATAAAATACAAGCAATTGACCTCATCCATTCACAGTGCTTTTTGGTTTTCCATAGTTTCTCCATACTATTATATATCGTTTGGTACAATTAGTGCTTATTATTCATTTGGTTTTAATAGAAATATACAGGTAGCTTAGGTACTGGTTGATCTCTGAGTTAAATTGAGTTCATGGATATTTCCTTCATGCAGTGCTGTCTCCCTGTCTCTAAGGTATTCACAAAAGGTTCAGTTTTATTATATTATAGTTGTTCATAAAGGATGGCGTGTAAATGATATTTTCTCTGAAATGGATAAAAGTATAAAGTATTTTTAAATGAGGAACCCCTCCTCAGCCATCCCGAAACACAGTTAGCAAGAAAGGTGCTGATGTGCTATTTTGGACTATTAATAATACTGAGACTGGAATCTTTGCATTTATGTCAAACTTCTGCTGAGATTTAAGGATATACTCATAATGAATATTAAAACATGCTTTTCAAAAGCCCGGCATCTTCTACCTTCCTAAGCTCCTTGCACCGCCCGTCCCTGTCCTGTGCTGCTCACTGCCCTCCAGTGCGGTTGCTGCCTGTCACTGCGTCAGGAGGGGCTCAGGTCCAAGCCCCCTTCCCCCAGCAGAGCTCTGCACCTACCGCTGCTCACCTCAGCCCACCGCTCTCTGCCTACGACAGTCCTCTTACCCTTCAGGTGTCTGCTTTGCTATTTACTGTTTGCTCAGAGAGGACTTCCCAGATTGTGCAATCTAAATTAGATCTCCTGAAAATACTGTCTCATCACACCCTGCGATTTGCCTTCAGACCACTTCAAGCATTTTATATTCACATATTAATTGGCGTTATTCAGTGCCAGTGGTGTCCCACTGCTCTCTCCTCATTTCCTCTTAAGTTACAAGAGGGCAGAAGCCTTGTCTCTTGTTAGCCACCGTGTCCCCATTGCCACTTACTGTGCTTGTGACCTAGCAGTTGCTCGCATTTATTGACCGAACAAATCAATGATCAGAAACGAGGATAGATGCTTTTCGTAGTGGGAATTTTTGTGCAGGATGCACAGATACTAGTGAACCCGCCTTTTGCAAATAGCTTCCTGGTGTCTCCACCCCCCACCCTCCCATTTTGGGAAATGTTAGAGAACTTGGGGACTTTCTTCTCCTATGGGGAATCATGAAACAATTTGTGAATATTAGACTTCAAGGGGAGTGGATTTTTTATGCTTTATTTCTTCCTATCAGCAATTCCTGGCACATGATAGGCACACGCAACTTCTTCCCCAGTGAATGTCAGTGAACTACAATGTGGAACTATCAAATCCGGCTCAGCAGCCGGGACTTACCTCATGGCTCACGCAGAAAAAAAACGGAAGCTTTATTTTCTGAATGGTGAACTATCCTAGGCCACCAGCCCATCTCTATAATGACTTTGTGTATGAGGAAGAAAATATAGAATCAAATAATGTGTTCTAACAAATAGTACTTGACATCTTGTCTTGGTGGTGCTAAAAATGAGTTTAATATTGAAAAGATTACACTAATGTAAGTAAGCAAAACAGGACAAACGTCATCTTTAGCACTCAGAAGAGTATTTTAGAAGTGAGATTTGTCATCTATGCTAAAAAATAGTATAAAAGTTTTAAATAATTCATCATCCATATTAATACCATATAATTATCAAAGGCCATCAGCGATATCCATTATCCTTAGTGAATGTGTCAAAAATGAACTTTTGGCCCCGAAAAATATGCCTGAACAAGACAGATAAAGGTTATTTTCTTCATTTGAAATTGTCACTGCAAAGGTTAAGGGGGCAGACACTGCAAACCTTTGATAGCAACTCTCGTGTCAAGAAGCAGAATTTCTGATAAGACAGTTGCTTGGAATGTCTCTAAATCAGGAACTTAAATCTTTTGAAATATAGTTCCTATGTATTCAAAAAATCTGTCATCAACACAAATGAATTTGAGCTATTTTAATTACTCATCTTGAAAGAGTAGTTGGATAATTAAATTTTTAATTGTTGCAAAAAGCTGGTTTTAATCAATAGTTCTTCAGTTAAATTAGGTGGTCCTGCAAGATGAGATTTCAATATATTTTGAAATATGTGCCCAATCATTCCAATATAGACCCACAAAGCATCCTTTCTTTCTAACATAAGCATTTACCCTGAAAGATACTGAAATCTTATGTTTCACATTGATTTTTACAGTAACATGATAGAAATACAGTAATA
>NW_012150975.1:259845-266959 GCF_000956105.1 Propithecus coquereli
GACTAGTTCTATAAAGTAATGATAAATATATTTTGTGAAAATCTGATGTACACATTTATGGTTTGTCACAATACAATTTTTGACATTTAAAATAAAAATGCATTTCAAAAATGGTATGTAAACAAATCAACAGGTATTACTGTTTTGCGGGACTTCTTTCTAGTTAATTCCTACTCCACAAGGAATAGTTGCTTTAATCTGCTGAACGGATGTTCTCCCAGGGGATGGAACACCGGGTATCTGCAGCCAGCCCTGTTTATCGCTCCAAGTATTTCGCCGTCGGGAGCTATTCAAATGATGTATTTTGTTACTAGAAATCAGTCCTTTGTGGATGCATTGAAACTGAGTCTTTGGACTCCTATACCTGAGGAGAATTACACTGTCTGAACTGCACTAAGTTACTGGATTCCCATGTGGCTTAACTTAAAGCAGCTTACATCCCTCTCTGCCAAATTGTTCCATAACACATAGTTTCTAAAGCTCTCGCAGCTCAAGAAATTCTGAGTCTGTGTGATGCAGTGGTTCCCTAGACACATTGAAAGCAAATAAAACTCGAATAGCAGGCATTTTTTAACGCCTATAATAGATTTGTCAGGAACTGTCCAAGGAGCTATTATCTTTAATCCTTTTAACAATTTTATAAGTTAAACCCTGATTTTTTCATTAACAGATGAGAAAACCAAGGCTTGCAGCCAAATACCACAAAGCTAATAAGTCACAGTGCCAGATGAAGTCTTTTTGCTCCAAAACCCATTCACTTTCCATTACACCATCTAACACCTCAATAGAAATCAATTTTTTAAAAATCAGCATCAAGGTTTGTTTGGTACTAATGTAGTAATTGATATCATTAAATGACATATTCACAGTGATGTCAAAGGGCCACTCTGAAGAACACACAAATGAATTATGAAAGTTATATGACAGAAGTAACATTTTCTTCACAAGCGATATGCAACCTATTCAGTATACATACGAATGCATATTTACCACCAGTCTTGGGTGTTATGTGAATATAAAAAATATTTATATCTAGTTGAGAATATAAAATTATATCTATTTGTCCTCCTTCTGTCCTCAATGGAGTTAGTAGACAAGATAAGTGAACAGTAATCAAATGTGTCATTCAACTAAGAAAGACAAGTAAATGTTCTAATTCTGCTCAAATAATGTGGTTCCTGTGTAGAAGCAGAGACATAGAAACAGCTGTGGGTTTTAGAGAAATAATTATGTAAAATATCTAGACAAATTCTTGTAATTTATAAGAGTTAGTAATTTAACACTTTATTGCTTCTTTTATCTGGAGGTAGTATCTATCCATTATCCAAGAAAACTTTTAAAGATGTTCCAATATGATTTTCTTTCACTTATCATTACTCAACTATTTTGTATATGTCACTACACATCTCAACAACTGAATTTTTATTAAATTTTCATTTCAAAGTTGTATACTTGCTTAAGAATTATCAAAGCAACATAAATAAAGCCGTTCTCTATTAGGCGAAAAGAAAGCTTCTCAGACCATATGTATAGTTCGATTCTCAGTCTTTTGTTAACTCCCCTTCTGTTTGCCTGAGGAATTGCTCCCAAACAACAGAGGTGTAAAAACAGAAATTGAATTCCAACCTGAGGAGTCAGGACCATATATGGATTCTAGAAGTTGCTAAATGATTGCACATAAGATTTTACCCAGGACTTTCAGATTGAGGTCAGAAATGGAAATAGCACATCATCAACTCACCAGGAAATTATTAAAAAAATACGTAAGAAAATGTATGATCAATAAGCTGTATGGAGATTATTAAAACAGGAGCAGAATGTAAAAGAAAGAAGAGCTCCAACTGGGCTTCATAATAACATGAAAATAGCTACAATTTTATACCTGCTCTTCTTTTATAATATCTTAATTCTTCACTTATTTTTAAATAATGCATTTACCAAGTTTTCTGGCTATAAATATAATTTTCATTTCTAATTATTCAATAAATATGCTGAACACACTCTTATTTATCTTTTCTAGTATGCTCTATTAATTGATTTGAATTTCATAGCTGCTATTTTAAAAACAAAAGTTAATCCATCATTTATTCATATTGATTTTTATATCATCTGCAATTATTCAACTATATTGATTTTTATATCACCTGTAATTTTTTATCTTAATGTGTATGTGTGTGAGAAACAAACATGGAGAGAGAGAAAGGAAGTGAGATGAGAAAGAGCACACAAGGTAACAGAGAGAATATCATACAAGATTATGGTTAGAGCAATAGGAAATTGCAAGATTGAAAATATATTCAAGAGGTAGAAGCGAAGGAAATACCCGTTTCAAGTCTACAACTGCTGAAAAATACTTTGAGAAATGTTTTGACATACTTAACAACCTTTAATAAGGCTTTATCACATGTAACATCAGGGAAAAATTCTTAGCCTTGTGTTAATTAACATCCTTCATGCCTAGACACAAATTCTTCCCTAAAATCACCCTTGATTCAGCTAAAGTGGAATATTTGTAACCTGAATATACATTCACTTTTTTAAGATTTTGGCTCATCACTCATTCTTTTCCCTTTTCCTCTTTTCCTTCATCTCTGCCTAATAATCACACAAATCTCTTACATGCTTGCTCAACGGCTAACTCCTCCATTAAAACATCTATTTTGTCTCAATTCTGGCTCCTTCTCTATTGCTTTGCACACTGATGCCAGTCTGCGCTGTCTGAGGGTGTGTGATCTTTCTGCACTGCATGCTGCACATTCGCATCCATGTCATCTTTCTCCAGGTGTGATCCCAGCGTGCAGGAACTCTCTCTCCACTTAGTCTGAGCCCTCCGTGGAACAGGCAGAGATCCATAAATGTTTAGGAAACTTAGTTGCTTTATGGTTATGAAATGTATCTATGTAAACTCCTTAAAGTAAAATATGAAGTGGTTATGCCTTGAGTAACAGTATAGCTTTCTTTTTTTCAGTATTTATTAAATTGGCAGGACTATCCCACCAATAAAGTCATTTCCCTATTTTGTGTAGTTGATACAGGATATAGGATATATGTCATTCTGCATTTCATACCAACTAATTTTATAAAGGGGGAGGAAGACAGAGAACAGAGTGCTCGGTGAAGCCAGAATCATGCAGTACATATCAAGGATTTTCACAATTTTGAAAACGACAACCCTGAAAAAACAATCTGTACTTTACTAAGGTGGGCCCGTTTCAGTAAGTGACACTCTCCTTTCTTCAAAAAAGGACATTGAGAGTAAACACTTCTCTTTTCCTCACCTCACGATTTCTTCATAGCATGGTAACTGTTGATTATTCTAATTCCCAATATGTCTCAAATCCATCCACTCTTCTCCATCTCTACTGCT
The DNA here is from genome assembly GCF_000956105.1 of Propithecus coquereli. NCBI lineage: Eukaryota > Metazoa > Chordata > Mammalia > Primates > Indriidae > Propithecus > Propithecus coquereli. The sequence goes on from NW_012150975.1 coordinate 263,213, forward strand.
GCAGAGTGCAAAGTACCATTCTCTCTCAATGGGCAGCTAAGTAGTCTCTTAACTAATCTTTCAATTGTTATCTCTAAAAATGTTCAATCCATTTTCTATGTATCAGCTACAATGATGTTTTCAAAGCAAGAAAAAAAACATGTTACTTTCCTGCTTAAAAACCTTCAATGACTTGCTCTTGAAATAAAATCTGTAAGTCAGTCCCTACCTGTCTCTCCCGCTCTCTGGCCCCCCTCCACGCCCGCTGCACCTGCTCACTGGGTCTGGACACACGGGCTGTTTTCGGTTGCGAGGGTGGATCAAGCTTTGGTTTTCATGTCTCTCCCTCTGACTCAAATGCCCTTTGATGTCATTTCTCTGTCATCTCTGAAAAAGATAGCCTATAAAATGGCTACAACCTAATATTTACTTCTTTAAGGTAAAGAATTAAAGCAGACACTTCTTCAAATAATCAGTTCATTGGTTATAAATATCTCCATTTCTAATTAGCCAACAAATACAGCGAATGTCTCTCTTGTTCTTTGTCCTTCTAATATGTTATACTTTCTATCAATTCACTTCAGAGAGATCCATAGCTCCTATTTTGTAAGCTCAGCTGTCTCTTATATGTTTGGGCAGATTAGCCCATACAGAAGGTTGCCCGGCTGAGCGGCCAAGGGCTGTAGAAATGTGTTATGTGCCCAGCTCAACAACCTGCCCCCGGTGGGACAGAGCTGCGTTCTCCCAGGCGAAGGGGCGCCTCACACGAATTCACAGGAAGGCTCGTTATGGACTAATAAAGCCAACTGGCCCTTCAGGACAGACCTTGTTCTCTTGGCTGGACGGATGCCATCATTTAGGACTCGCTCTGAAAGTCAGCTCTTCAGCGAGTTCTTAGGATAGTCCGGGTTGTTATTCAAGGACAATGACCATCACATGTGCTGCCACCAACAGTGTACCTGAGCCGTCACTGGTTTTGAGCTCGGTTCAGTTTGGGAAATCTCTTTGAGTTTACTAAAATTTTAATATCTTCTACCTTAAGGGTAGTGTCTTACAGAGAGCAAATGACGGCTAATGGGACAAAATCTTCCTCGTCTCTGCTCTCCCCTCACCCCGTCATAAGCTCTGCCCAGATCACAGAAGCTGCTGGGATAACTAGCAAAGGGTAAACAGAAGCCTTTCCTCTGCTGGGTGAGAACGTGACCTCCAGTTAACACTCACCTCCTTTCTCTTGCAAGTTAGACATAAATTGAACTGTTCGATACGGTACTGTGCAGCATTATTTATTACAATATATATTTTTAAAAGACCTCAGATTCATAAAATGCCTCTGGACTCAGGAGGAACTATGAATGGGCAGAGCGTGCAGCTTGCTTGAGTGGCGACTCCAGTGACGCTGCGCGTCCCTCGCGGGGATGCTGAGAACACGATGTCTCAGTTTGCTTGGGCTGCCGTAACGAAGTCCCACTACTTACTTTCTCACAGCTCTGGAGGCCAGAAGTTTCAGATCAAGATGCTGGCAAGGCTGTTTTTTCTGAAGTCTCTCTCCTGGGCTTGTAGTTAGCTGCCTTCTCCCCCCTGTATCTCCATGTGGTCTTCTGTGTGTGTATGTGTGTTCATGCGTGTGTGTCTTAATCTCCTCTTGTAAAAACACCAGTCATGTTGAATTAGGGCCCATTCCTTCGACCTCATCTTACCTTAGTTACCTCTTTGAAGTCCCTGTCTCCAAACACAGTCACATTCTGAGGTACTGAGGGTCAGCATTTCAGCGTATGAGTTTTGAAGGATACAACTCGGCCGCTAGCACTAGGCCTACAGGCATGTTGGCTCCTTCAAGACCTGAGGCTTCGAAGCCAGAGTATCTGATGCTGCCCATGTGGACGCTGCATGTGAGCCGTGCTGCGTGGGTGGCTGCAAGGACTTCTGCTGAGCAGGGACTGTCCATACTACCCTGCCCAGGAGCTTTATTTCCTGCCCTATACCTTTAGATTTTTTTTTTTAAAGTGAGAGTTATTGCAATATATTAAAGAGAGTGTCAAACCGTATCACTACGGTATTTATTTTTACATAGATGTAGAATTTTACCCAAAATATCAGGCTTCAGTCATTAATCACGGAATTACAGAAATGAAAGAGACCTTATGTCTAAAATAACTTTTCAGCTATTGTAGGAATCTCTTCAAACACCCCAAACAAGTGAAGCTTCTGATTGAATGGCTCTACTAACAGTCCTCTTATTCTTCCAGGCAACTTTAGATGGGGCTCTTGAAAGGGGAGAATGCTCTCTTATGGCGAATCCCAGCCACTTGTGTGCTTTGACTCCGATTGCATGTTTTACTTCTTCAGTTCTACAGGGCAGTCAACTATCCTTCCCGTTGTCTGCTCTTCAAGTATTAGGCTCAACTGGGGCTAGGAGAAACATATCAAGATAACACTGACAAAATTCCCAAACATAAACCAACTTTTTGTTTTGTTAAGAGACAGAGGTCTCACTGTGTTGCCCAGGCTGGACTCAAACCCCTGGGCTCAAGCGATCCTTCCACCTCAGCCTCCTGACTAGCTGGGATGAGAGGTACTTGCCACCATGTCTGGCTTAAACTGATTTTCAGGAGGTGGAAATTTCCACTAATTTCTAAAGTTTATACCTGAAATTCTGCATGCTTCATTGTTATCCTCAAAGAATATTTCAAAAGAAATTCTATTTCATAGTATTTGTGGTTATGAAATATTACCATATTCTCAGGTACAAAGCTGCAGTTTTATTAATATACATATTTTCAAACATCACAAGAGATACACACACAAGAAAATAATGGAAAAGCATAAATGAGTTTACTATTGTTGTAGCTGATATGTCTCTTTTATGTTTTTCCCTGTAACTGACAAGGCAGAAGATGAGAGCCATCCCCATGAGCATCATAGCCGTCATTCCCATCTTCGTTGTCAACGTCACCTGCACGTGAAAGTTTAGCCCCAAGTGTTTCTCTGCCAATCTCCATACAAAGGAAGCAGCTAAATAATTTAAAGAAACTTTAGAAAGCCCATCTTGGTATTTGAAACTTTTAAGCTTTTTATATGCCTTCGAATGGTACCTGAAATCTTTTCATGAATTTCACCAAATTAAAAATAAAGAACAGAGGCTTAAAGCTAATTAGGGTTGGCTTGAATATTGCAGATACTTTTCCAGACGGTTGCTCACAGAGCTCTCGTCAAATGTGAAAAAATATATTTCAGGAAGTAGAATGAGGTATTTACTGGAAAAGTACAAATGAAACAAAGAATCATTGGATTTGGCCTCAAAAATGTTTCCTGTTTATTTCATATAATATGTCATGGCAGCAATTTGAAAAATGCACTAAAAATAAATGTAATCTTTGCTGCATTTACAGGCCACATATGTTTGTAAAATAGATTGTTATGCACACTTTTGGTAATTTTTTTATCACCAAATTGAATCCTTCATGTTTGTATTTTATCATGTATTTTACCATGATTCACCAAAATGACTCCTTTGTTCTAAGCAGGTAAGCAACAGCTTTGACTGAATTTTGTTTTAACAAGAGTTCTTTTGGCTGGGTCATGCTATTTATGACATGATGTTCTTTCCATATGTATGCCATATTCTAAACTGTTATTTATGGCTTTGGGCACTCAGAAGTCTCACGAGCTTGGTTTAGCCTCACTAGAACCACCAAAAGTTTAACCTGTCTTTAAAAATACTGATTCTTAATCAAGCCTGCACATGGAAGCCCCTAAGAAGATTTTCTT
>NW_012150975.1:267733-268980 GCF_000956105.1 Propithecus coquereli
TATAAGTGTGCCCATCACCCAAATAGTGTTCATCATGCCCATTAGGTAGGTTTTTGTCCATCCCCTCCCCGCCCCTGCCCCCTGCTTGATTTCCACTGAGTTTTACGCCCTCTGTGCATATGTGTGCTCATTGGTTAGTTCCAATTTAATAGCAAGTATGTGTGATGTTTCTTTTTTCATTCTTTAAATACTTCACTTAGCGTAACGGTCTCCAGTTCCATCAAAATTGTTGCAAAATGCACTAATTCATCTGCTATTTCCTTCCTCAGTGTTTCATAGTTCTCCCTGTAGAGGTTTTTCACCTCCTTGGTTAAATATATTCCTAAGTATTTTGTTTTCTTTGTAGCTATTGTGAATGGTATTGAGTCTTTGATTTAACTCATTTGAGTCATTCTCTTATTTCCAAAATTACATAGTGAGTGATTCATTGAATATCTTTCTTTTCAAAGACACTGGGAAGTTTTTTTGAGAATAACTACGATATGTTAGGAAAAGAATAGGACTTGGAATAAAAAAAAAAAAACTGGTTCGTGCTTCTATTCTACTTTTTATTAACTGTGTGGCAACAGACAATTAACTTTCTATCTCCCTGAGCTTCAGTTTCTGCTTTCATAAAGATGTGAGGGCTCTTCCTTGGCCATATATGTACCATCACCTAATATCTTAATAGGTTGCTAGAAGATTACCTGAGAGAAAGTATATAAAACATACTGTGACCAATAGAATCAAATACAAACCAAACATAAAATAAAGATCACATGACTAAGGAAGGGATAAGTGAAGATTATATAAAATTTAGAAACCCAAATTATTGTGCCTTAAAATGATAGAGTTCTTTGGAACTATATTTTGAAAAACTTTCTACACAAATATTCCATATTTTCTTCAATCTCAATCTCTTTGAAATGGTCTTTGGCAGCAAGAAGTCCCGACTCTGAGCTGGCAAATAAGTCCTTGAATTCTAATGAGCTGTCTACCTGGAGCACAATGCAGTCCACCTCCCTTCCAGACTGATAGATATATATATATTAGAGCATATATATTTCATTTTTTCTTGGAAGAGCTTTTGGTAGAGCATAACTAATAATAGTAGCTAACATTTGCATAACACTTTTCAGTTTACAGAGCACTTATACAGTAATTATGAGAAGAATGAAAACTCAATCATTTAGAAACCTATAAATATTCCTAGTAATTTCTCCCAGTACTTGAGCAGAATTTAATTATTGAGACATGTAACTCAAAAT
>NW_012150975.1:271207-273951 GCF_000956105.1 Propithecus coquereli
TCCATTAACTTCATTTTTACCATTCATTGCATCTCCTAGCTCCAGGTCTATTTTGTTTGTTTGTTTGTTTGAGATGGAAATTCGGAGGCAATGAACATGACTGAAAATATTTTTGTACTTCTAAAGAGCAGTCACTGAGTCCCATTTGAAAAGTTATTCCCTGTTGAGTCTTCCTCATCACTGGACCCTCTCATAATCTTCCATTTCCTGAAGTTCCTCACACTGCCATGAGTAACATTAAATCCTCTAAGTAATTTAATGACTGAAATTTTATCTAATAAGTAATATCAATAGATCAGACATAAATATGTAATTTTTATAACTGAAAAAATCACTCCTATATTTTCTAATTCGTATACTGTTTTTTAAAGATAGATATGTGTACCTATGTGTTTGTGCATGAGTTTGTGTTGTTTGCCATTAATCAAAGATGTGTGGAATTTTTGAAAATGAGCAATTTCCATTGAGGCTTACATTTCTGAATTTATAGCTACAGATGGCTCTCAACAGATGCTTGTTAACCTGGAAGATTCTGCTTGATTGGTTTTCAAAGTTTGATGTACATGAAACTTTTCCTGTCTATGTGTACATAGTAACTAGATGTCTATATTTCTAAGAAATATCTGAGCAAATAATATGTTAGGCAAAATGTTGAAGACTTGTGGGGAACCGGGAAACTTTAGCTTACTTCAAAGAAAACCATTGCCAAGAAAATGAACTATAGTTTAAGTTTTGCTGAATACCATTTACTTGCTTTATTAGGACCTCAGTTAATACAGATTACTTTTATTTAGCTAATATATACACAGTATAATAAAGGCAAACTTTGATTTACAGAGTTATTTATGTTTAAATAGTATATCATAAGGATAATTGAACCCCAAGATAAAGTAATAAACTATAGTTGCTATGTATCTCTGAAATGAGGTCTTTAGAATATAAAGATCTAGTAAATTTTTATTGACTTAGTTGCATTTAAGACAGAAAGAGTAATTTCTAAAAAAGATGTATGAAATATTTCTTAAGATTTTATGTCATGAATTAATTTGCGTAGATCTAACTAAATAATCCTGAATTTTATATGAAAGCTTCAATGTAAATAAGTCAGACCTTATGCAGATAGTTCACTAGGGCAGGGTGGAAAATGTATATGAAATTTTCATTAGGACTGGCTCTGCATTGCCAGACATGTCTTCTAAATGGCACCGTTATTTTACTCTCCATGGTCATCTATTGCAATATTGCACAGAATATTGTGTTCAACATTGATTATCTTTAATCTGTTCCCAGATACAGAATTTTATCTAGAGCCAGCAGAACTTACAAGTGGCCATGTTTAATTACTCAGCATAGCATCATAATTTATTTTTGACATCCCAATATTTGCTAATTATTTCTGAAGGATTATGTCAGAAGTATGAAAAGCCGATATACTTGATTACTTGTTAGCCACTGCTTTTAAATATCTTAAAGGAAAAGAACTGAAAGATATTTTCCAATTAGAATGCACTCTGCAAAACTATCTTCATAGCCACATCTTTTCAAACTAATCCTCCTGCCTCCTGGACTTGTTTGAAACTTGACCTTTTTCTCTCTCTCACTGCAGCTGTTTTCCTCTTCGTCTCTCCTGCCCAGTGAATGACCATGTTAGAGGTTGCTCAGTGATGCCCTTAGACCATTGACATCCCTTTATAATGAGTGAATAAATAAATAAATGCCTCCTCTTTTTTCCTTGTTTAACTGTTTCTTTGGGAAACATACCATGAAGCAATGTTACTCTCATATCCTCCTTTTACTAACATTCTAGACATTTCTGGCACCCCATGAAGACCCGCAGTCCTGCAGTCATCCCATCACTACTGATTCCGTAGATACTACTGATGTCCTTTTGGGCAATCAATCTAGTACTTAGTTCCTCAGTTTTTTCATCTCCTTATCTCAGATAATCTTCTTCCACCCTATCCTTTCCATCCATCCCCAGAGTGACATGCTAGATTTCCCATCACAGGGAGATGCATACATTCAAACAACAGTCTCTGATCATAATATAATATCCTTTACTCTAAGAACTTATCTTTAAATTATTAAGTACAGTTAGAAATATGTCTGTATTTTCTCCCAATTATGACATATCTTCTCGTTACGCTGTGCAGCCTCTCTGATGCTCTCAGCTCTAATGCCTGTGGACCAGCTTCGTCATAGTCCACTGAGCCCTGTGACTCACTTTGCTTTAACCACTCACCTATTATTCTTACTCCTTAAATAAGCCAACGGTTTTCTGACATTCACAGATATTGACATACTCTTTCCTTTTCTTAGAATATGTTTGCCTCACTCTTCACTCATTTGTCATCATGCATACTAGACAAATTCACACGTCATACTTTGATCATAATCTGGTATCCTTCCAACTCACTTATTATTCTTTGAGACTGAAGATCACCAGCTTCTGTGGGGCACCCTACATTGCCCATCCATGTTACCGACTTTAACCAGTAAACACGTGCTCTGGTTTTCTTCAGCATCTATTATATACTTTTCTTCACTCTTTTTGAGATCGCAGCTCTAATCTTCCTACTCTCATTCTCACTGAGTGACTTTGCTTCATTCCACCAGCAAAGTGCTCTTCTGTTATACCACCCATGAGTGCTCACTGCCAGCCATGGCTTGTGATCACCCTCTCTTTCTTTCCTCTGTTGAAATAGATCCTAAATATCTTTTATATATTTTTTCAAACTAGATTT
>NW_012150975.1:274861-277098 GCF_000956105.1 Propithecus coquereli
CTTCAAATTTCCTTCCTTCCTTCCCTGCATGTATTCTTTCCTCCTCCAATCCACTTTCCACACAAAAGCCAGAGCAATTTTATTTCAACATGCATGATCATATTACTTCCTCGCTTAGCATTCTTCAGTGTCTGGCCATTGACTTTAAGATAAAATCTGAAGTTCTTAGCAAATATTACAAGATCTGTCATGAAGTGGACCCTACTTCACAAAACCCCAGCCTTGTTCATTATGCTCCAGGCCCTGAAATTTCCGTTGAGTTCCTGAAATATGGGAAAGCTCTTTCCCACCTAATGGTCGTAACAGGCTGTTCCCTCTTCCTAGAACATTCCTCTCCCCTCACTTCACTGCTTAATTTCTAATCATTCTTCAAGTGTCATGTTAAACATTACATCCTCAGAGAAGACTAACTTGATCTCTCATTGTAAATGAAACTTCTCTAGTAATATTATCCAAGTCTATTTTTTTTCAAAGCATCTAACTCATCTTTGTAATTGCATATTTATTCTATGTGGCTATTTCTTTAATGTCAGCCTTTTTTACACATCTGCATGTCTTTTTAGGTCTTAGACAATAGCTGCTTTGTTTACCATAAACCTTCCAGTGCCTAGGTAGAGTAGGTGCCAGGACCATCTCATACTGTTGTGCAGGTTGTTCAGTGCACAAGGGTATCTCATCAAAGGGTGAATGATGGTTTAATTCTAGCATGCGCACTGCTTGCCAAACACCGTTCGCCGGTGCAGGACTGTGACCTCCTGGAGCTGCACATTAATCTAGCTTCCACAAAGGTACTATGTGGACCAAAGCTGGCCCTGACAGGTACTATAAATGGTGGCTGAAATAAAGAATAAACTTTTATGACAACTTCCAAAAATAACTGAATTCTAACACAAAACAGTTTATAAGAACTTTTTTTTAAATAACAACTACTCTAATAGTTGACTGAAGATGAGCAAATAATTTCAGTTGAATTCACATTTATATTCCTAAAAGTTTTCCTTCTTAATTGCAGGAGTGTTAATAACAGGACACTAAGTGAAATCCTTTGACTTAGAGACAATTCTGTTTCACAGTCTTTGCACGAAAACAGCTTCCACTGGAGAAAAGAAAGTTCATAAATTAGTTATTTGCCCACTTGACATATTACCCCAACTACCTGGCACAAATTGGTATTCATAAATTTTCCTAAATAAGTAGACCCTGTTTAACTTTGCCACTTGGTCTGGGCAGCTGTCTCATAAAATTCTGTTCATGATCATGAGGATAAGACAAAGTCTCTGTTGGATCAGTGACTGTAAGATAAAAATACAGCTCATAACATATTCCTCACTGCCAGATTGGCAGATCTATCATATTTGAATAAAAGAACAGTAATACTTCATCACTTAATATAGCATAAAACTACTGTTTGGGATGGAAAAGTCGGGAAAATGTTTTTTTTGTTTTTGTTTTTGTTTTTTTAACGTGAATAAAGTCTAAGTAACCAGGGGGAAGATATGTACTGCAGGAAAGCAATTCAGCATAAAGGGAGGGGGATGAAATTAGCTTAATTTATATTTTAAGTCCATGATTTTATTATGGTTAGAATTTTCTTGAAAGAAAAAAAATTTTCATAACACAAAAGCATGCCTAATCAGGTGGTCCGGGAGTAGTAAGGGGCTTCGATCTTTATTTTTATGATCATAAATTTATGGGAAGCACAGCCACATAGAGATATCAAAATATTTGATAGTTGTATGTCTTAGCGACAGATTTTTAATTGCCTGGGAAGGTGAACCCGGAGAGGTCCATCTGCTGGTACTGATTACTTTCTCAGTAGAACCACGCACCTGAGGTGAATCAAATCTGGCCAGCAGCAGATTGAGGTCAATTTTAAATGAACTTCAGTTTTTCCTGGGTGAACCTGAGGTTGCCACAAATGGCCAAGATCATTCCTCCATCTGTTTCTGGTGAAAGTTTGCTGTTCGCTGTGGTTGGGACGCAACATGAGTCATTTACTAGCAAAACATCACGCTGCAAAGGCCACAATATGCTCGATTAATTTAATGTACTTGAGGAGAGGAGCTAGCAAACATCGCTTCTTATTAGGCAACATATTGAGGCAACAGTCTCATCAGATAAAACATTTAAAATCTTAGGAGATGCCTTTTGCAGGAAAAAAAATTTATAGGGCTGAGCTAGATTTAGAAAACTGTTAGAAGACAATTTTTTTAAAGATGAAATGTAGGCTTTCTGTA
>NW_012150975.1:278318-280038 GCF_000956105.1 Propithecus coquereli
TTCTGAAAATATGTTCTCACTTCTCTATTTGGTGCTTGCTATTTCATTTAGAAAGCTTATTAGATAAGAACAGAAGAAGAATGGAAAGGAAAAGAGGTTAAAAAATTGAGACGTGTGATCAAGATTCTACTTACATTTTATGGTAGAAAATTCAAGAAATAAGTTAATAATAAAATACCTCAATAATCTAAAGTCTCTGATTTAATGATGCCTATTAATTTACTGGTTTGATAGAATTTCATAATAAATAAAGATGATTAGTGAAACTGAAGATAAAAATATACTTAAATATTCATTCCATAAGTAGTAACTAAATATTGGCCAACATTTAATAATGCTAATATTTTGCATTTTTAAGTTAGTGACATTAAAATCCAATAGAAAATATGTTGTAGATATAGATGATTATGTATTATCTTAGTCTGTTTGTGCTGCTATAACAAAATGTCATCACCTGGGTGGCTTAAAAACCACAGAAATTTATTTCTTCTAGTTCTGGAGGCTTGAAATCCAAGGTCAAGACCCTGGCAGGTTCCATGTCTGATAAGGGCCTGTTTCCTGGTTCATGGATGGGAACCTCTCACTGTGGCCTCACTTGGTGAGAAGAGTAAACGAACTCCCTCGGGCCTATTTTATAAAGGCACAAATCTCTTCATGACCTAATCACTTCCCCGGAGGCCCCACATCCTAATCTCACTTGGGGGTTATGGTTCCAGCACACGAATGTCAGGAGCACACAAACATTCAGACCATAGTACGTACTCAGAATCGTATCAAACATTTACTGACTTATACATATAAATAATTTTAAAAGTTTTTTTTCCTCAAAGTATTCCAGCTTTGGACTAGACCATTCAGGATATATGACACTTGGTGTCATAGGCGCCTAGCAAGTGGCACGAGCCCTGTCCTCACAGTTTGGGTTACAGAAGCGTGCTCACCAATCCTCACTACTGAGCACATGAGCGAAAGCACCTTCATATCATGTACCATGACCTTAAGACAAGTGTAAAAAAAGTTTCTTTTAGAGAAACAAAACACCCACAAATGAGCAAGTTATTACTCAAAAGCCAGTATTAAATTGCAGAAGGGTTGACTTGACTTACAGGGTTTCATTTTAGCTATGGCAAATGAATAAATCTCTTAATCTCAGTGATTTCTCATGTCCAATGAGCATGACTTTTATTTAACATGGAAGCAGCAGTGAATAATAATTTCCTTATGGTAATAAAGTACTCTGAATGTGAAAGAAAAAAAAAAAAGAAACCTCAAAAAAACAAAAAGTAATTGCTTAGTGCCAGATAATAAGGAAATAATCTCATAACATGAGGTTCAGTCTTCCTGAGAATCTTCACTTAAATGCTGCTTGGCAGCCTCCGTCTCTTTCTGGCAAAGCTTCCGGGAAAGGTCAAGAAGGCTGGTGGTGGGTACCGTGCTTTGATGGGTCTGCAAGCAGTGCTTGATGTTACGTTGAGTTCCCAGGTCATGCGGTATTCTCAGGAGCTTTTTGTCAGCATTTGCTACGTCTGAATTCAGTTGCTGCAAATGTGTGGCCATATGTTTTTTATTGCACAAGATTGTTCAATCCACAAATATATCAACCTCTATTGCCTATGAGAACAATGTCTAGCAGACAAACAATCAACAGGACCACGAAAACCAGCATAGTCATTTATGTGAAATTCATAGTAAATACATCATTACGAATTTAATCTTAATA
>NW_012150975.1:291188-293325 GCF_000956105.1 Propithecus coquereli
AGTATCAACTATCCTTGATAGAAAACAAACTAAATTTCTATTGTCAAATAAACTTCTGTCAGTTTTAACCTCTTACAGTCTGCGCTCTTGATTCAATCTCTTGCTTTTATCCATTACATAATCAATCTAGTGAACAAATGTAACATTTGAGGGCAGACTCTTCTTGACACAGAATTACAGAGTTAGTGAGACTAGCACAGCAGCTGGGAGCATAACTCTGGAGGCAGCTTTTTTTTACTTGAATTTTATACCTGCTGCTTACTAGTTTTAACCTTGAGAAAATTATTTAAACCCTCTTAGGTTCATTGTTCCTACGTGGAAATGGAGAACATAGTGATACGTATGTCATAGGGTTATACGAGCATCAAATGGGTTGATGTTTATAAAGTCTTTAGAACAATGACTGTGACGAAGTAAATGCTACATAAATGTTTCTTAAGTGAAAATAATGAGACTTTTGTAGACTGGTAGAGTTCCTAGTATTATACGTGAGAATAATTTTATCATATGCTAAATGTTTAGGTGTCTCAAAAAAATACCATACATCTGTTCTCCAAGTACTATATTGTATAAACTCATTTTTTCTGAATGTAGACTAAAGATAAAACTTGACCTTGTTCATGACATCTTTTCCTGTTAACATCAGCTGCTGAAAGACTAAGAAATTTTAAGTATGGAAATATTCAGGGATAAAAATGTAATGGATTTTCCGAGATTGCTATTATTGTGATTTAAATTGGTATAAGACTTGCTTGGATTATGAGTTCAGAAATCTATGCTAAACACCCTCAGAATACATACAATAGAACAAACACCCTATTTTCAGAGTTTATGAGTAGAAAGTATAAGTAATAAAAAAATACTGCTTAAGCAATGTTGATAAGCACTTGTTGAACACCTAATATGTGCATAGTACAGTATGCACACTTTAAGAAAACTCAATAGAAAGAACAACATTAACAAAGTAAAGAAATGCAATGTTTCTGAGTAATCAGAATGACAACAAAATAACTTTTAAAAAATTGAGTCTTGGAAATGATTTTTGTTCCTTCTGTTCCTTTGAATTTACTGTTGATGCTATTTGCTATTCATCTATCTCTTCCTTCATATACAAGATAAATTTATTTTTTTAAATATATGATAGGGGAAATATGGTTCTGAGAAGTTCATACAATCACTTTAGTAGAGAATGAAATAATTTATAAAATGGTCTTGTTATAAAAATGAGAGATAACTTAGAAATTAGGTATATTACAACACACGGTAACTAAGAAGAAAGATAGTTTAAAATACAGGAAATTGATCTAAGTTAATTAAGGCAATTCAACAAAATTTGACTTTGAAATAGCTGGCAAAAAGGAAAAGGAAAATTAAAAAGAGCATTAGACTAATGAACCTTGATAAAATGAAATGCAAACTGACAGGAATACAAAAAGGAATGATATAATAACATATAACACCTAAAATATCAAGTCTGATAAAAGCATTCAGAGACTGATTTGAATATTCTTGTGGGTCTGTGTGATTCACAATAATCTGTATAGTCTCTTCTTTAGTTTCATTTCACAAATCAAGTACAAGGAGAACTGAACTGAAAAAAGTTACCATTTTTTTCAACCACTCATAATTCAGTTCATTTGAGAGGCTTCAGAATGGTTTGTGCTGCTCAACCAGATATTCTCAAATGCTTTTAGAACCTATTTCAACATAAAATTGCAAAATATGTAATCATCTTTATCAGGACTCTGCAGCAGCTCATATGCTCATGGCAACACCCCCAAATCACAGCAGGTTGGATTTTTCCCAGTTGCCAAGGCTTTCAGTAATCACTACTCCGTACAAAATGCAGCTGGCTTCCTATTTGGTAGCCTAAAGAAAAACAATTCAAGCCTTTGTAAAGCCATTGGGTTTCCTATTCCATGGCATAGTGATTTCAAAGACCAAATTCTTTCATAACTTGCACCTGCCTCTGTGCACTTACAGTGGCATAAAGTTATAATCCTTCCAAATGAGTAGATTCTCATTAAACCAGAGGGAATTGCAGAGAAAGAGCTCCAATATCTGATGACACACTTAATCCTTTGTGGTTTCTTACCTATCTTTCATCTGTCTGCCTATAGTTTTTTTTTTTTTTTTT
>NW_012150975.1:293375-294788 GCF_000956105.1 Propithecus coquereli
GAATGTGCTAATCTCTAACATAAAGTTTACTAGTGATTTTTTGGTTCTTGCCCTTTTTTGTTTCCTCTTTTTTTCTTTTCTTTTGCTTTCCTATAGTTCAAACTTGTGAAGTGGACACAATTTTAAGGTTTTATGTGGAAAGTGTCATAATTTTATTTTCATAAAGAAAGCAAAAGCATTGACCGACTTGGAGTAGATAAAAGGATACTATTGAAGGGTGGTCAAATACGCCACTTTGGAATAAGGATTAGTTTGAGCTAAAAATACTTGAAAAATAGCAGATGCAAGAAGGACACTCTATTCTTCCCTTTCCTTCCTGAAAACAGGAGATAAAAACTCCCATGTTGAAAGATGCCCTCCCTGTACCAGGAGAAAAGAAATATTCTTCGACCTGGAGTCACAGCCAAGAGAATTCTATACAAACAGATCTTGTTAAAAATAATTCTTATCTCCCCGTAGCCTCCCCACACAATTTAGTTACTTTTCCACAATTGTCTCTCTATGTTCAGCCTCATATAAAAACATTTAGATTTTGCTTCTACGTTGGGTTTTTATGTCATCATGAGGGCTTCAGTGTTACATAAAACTGATATTAATTGTGTATGCTTTTCTCTGGTTAGCCTATCTTATGTCAATTTAATTTTCAGGCCCAGTTGAGACCCTAGAAAGGGGAGAGATGGATTTTTGTATATGAATGTCTGAACTGGATATGTACACACTCAGTTCACAAAAAGTACTTGTCTCTGAAAATGTAGGAGAATAGGGCAACAAGAAGAAAAGAAAACTCTCTATAATATTCAGTGTCTTTTATATTAATACACATCAAAATCCACTATGCTGGATGAACCATTTCTTATCTTCAAATAATTATTATCCAGAGTACTAAAAAACATGAACTCATTGTAACCTCCTTTGTTGTGTTCTCTAATACATTAGAATTCTCGAAATGCAGGCAAAGTGGGGTTTTCAAAAGTATGACTCATTTGTATGAGTAATGCAAGACATGTTTGGAAAATCATGTCCCTGAAAATAGTTCACCAGACATGTTATCTTCAAGGGAGTTTTAATTCTGGTATAGTTTAGCATCAACTGTGTAATTCAGATTCCAATTGAACATAAAAGGAGTTGAAATTTATGTTCAATGGGCCAGTGACCACAGATGCAGCACAGAGCTATGCTAGAAAAGCTGATGAAACATTTGACGTTTTATAATTAGACTGTGGTTGTAACATGCTGATTGCAATCAAGTGCAATATGGTGGAGGAAACAGTGACTTTTATGTTTATTTAATCCCTTATCATATACTATGACAGGCATGCAGACCTTTGCAAGTTCGGAAAGTCTGAATGTTTAAGGATTGCACAAAACTTCAAATTATAACAGCAAGAAATGTACTCAATGATGTTATGTGCT
>NW_012150975.1:306863-307187 GCF_000956105.1 Propithecus coquereli
TCATGATTAGTATTTTTAATAAATATTTTATTGAGTGGAAAAATGACCAAAACTAGTATGAAAATGATTTTAATCATTCCACAATCATTTACCTTGCACCATCTATGTATATGGAACAGAGTGTATAATCGTATGCAAGTATTCCATGTAATCATAATGTTTCTCCACAATCATAAATAAGATGATATATAAAATAAACTAAATTAACATTTTCTATATTTAAACAGGCTTATTACCACAAAATCTGATGTCTTGATGCTGTAGCTTTGGAGACCAAACAAATTTCAATCATATTCTGATCTTTAGATCACTCTCAAGGTTATG
>NW_012150975.1:311172-312864 GCF_000956105.1 Propithecus coquereli
CTTGTGTTTTTCTATAACCAGATGGGCTGAATTAATCTTGTATGCATCAGGGTACAAATAAAATATCTGACCACGATTTTTGACTTATTCCCTCAAAAGCATCTTTTGTTTTCCCTTGTTTACCTACCTCGAAAGAAAAATTTTAAGTGTTCAATTAATACTCTCAAGCATAATATATGCTATATTGTAAATGGTTTGCTCTACAGAACAGGAGCACTATCCCACTGATTCAGTGCCTCGAGAAAGGCAGTACTTACCCATCAATCATAATACCTGATGTGGGTTTCACGTGGTTGATGTGTGTTAGAGTCTGATGTGCGTTAGAGTAAACGTAAATCCAAGCATCTAGTGCATGCAGTGAACAGTGCAACGGTCTGTGCTCTGGAAAGGTATCAGAAGAGCAAACAATCTCTGCTCACAAGGAACTTACCATCTACTCTGGAAAACAAAAAAATGAAATAAAAGAATCTACAACTAAATATAAACTGAATGCTACCTAGATGAAATCTGAGGATCTGTGATAAAAAACAGAGACTCATGAATTCTGAGAGTCAGGAAAAATATTGAAAGGCAGAGAACAGAAGACAGGGTGTTCCCGTATGAATAAAGACAGGAGTTGAAGCCACAAAGAGGTGAAGAGACCTGCCTAGATTAGTGAGGACGACAGCTAACAAAGTGGACACGCCGTGGTGGCTCCAGTGCCCAGCCCAGCAGCTGACGGTGGCATTCAGAGGAGCTGTGCCGGATGAAATGGGGTCACTGAAGGCTGGGGGCTTTGATAACAGACCATGCGATTCAAGCAGTACAGGAGAACAGCGGGTAAGACTTGCTGCTAAGTGAGGGATTCCTGGAGTAAAGAAATGCCCGCATTTACCGAGTGCCTACTGTGTGCCGGACACTGGGTCACGCCTTCACCCTGAGAAGCATTACAAGGACAGAGCTAGCAGAAGTTACCGAGAAGAAATGGATTTCGGAAGAGGAACTGGACACACTGTAATTGATATCAAGAGACCCAACAGGTGCCTTGGGATGCGGCTCCGGGGCTTGGTGAGATCAAGTCATACGTGGAGAAAATATTAGCATAATGATGAAAACCGTGCACACAGATGTACTGTCCCAAACAGACAGCAAGGGTAAGGTCATGGGAAATGTAATATTAGGGTCCTTGTAAAAATTTCTTTTAGGTCAGTTTATCTGAAGTCTGAAAAAAATATTCGCCACCCCTTACTTTGCAAACCAGAATAATAAACTACAATACACATTGCCATGTTCTGAAAAAGACAATAAAAAAATAAAAACCTGCTGTAATAAAAAATACATTAGGAAAGGCATGGTGAAATGAGGAGGTGGAAACTGTTTTAAACAAAATGAGTCATAAGTAAATATCAATTCTTTTATTTTAAATATGGCCTCATCTTTGCTGTCAATCAATTGAAGGAATCTTTTACTGTACTAGACACAGTTATTCACAAAAAGGAAGAGATTTCTTGTTTGTTTTAAAATGATGCTCCAGTACTTAGGCATGTTTTCTTAAAAATTAAAACCCTGATAGAAGCTCAAACATTATAAACATATGTTTGTTTCTATAGTGAAATAGAACATTTTTAGGATTTGATAGAATTAACAAATAGAAAATCTACTCATCTTTGAGATATCAAGATAAAATAAGCAATGTGGTTTCAACTTAAAATA
>NW_012150975.1:312914-313541 GCF_000956105.1 Propithecus coquereli
AGATTAGTGAGGACGACAGCTAACAAAGTGGACACGCCGTGGTGGCTCCAGTGCCCAGCCCAGCAGCTGACGGTGGCATTCAGAGGAGCTGTGCCAGATGAAATGGGGTCACTGAAGGCTGGGGGCTTTGATAAAAGACCATGCAATTTAAGCAGTACAGGAGAACAGCGGGTAAGACTTGCTGCTAAGTGAGGGATTCCTGGAGTAAAGAAATGCCCGCATTTACTGAGTGCCTACTGTGTGCCGGACACTGGGTCATGCCTTCACCCTGAGAAGCATTACAAGGACAGAGCTAGCAGAAGTTACGGAGAAGAAACGGATTTCGGAAGAGGAACTGGACACACTGTAATTGATATCAAGAGACCCAACAGGTGCCTTGGGATGCGGCTCTGGGGCTTGGTGAGATCAAGTCATACGTGGAGAAAATATTAGCATAATGATGAAAACCGTGCACACAGATGTACTGTCCCAGACAGACAGCAGGGTAAGGCCATGGGAAATGTAATATTAGGGTCCTTGTAAAAATTTCTTTTAGGTCAGTTTATCTGAAGTCTGAAAAAAATATTCACCACCCCTTACTTTGCAAACCAGAATAATAAAATACACACTGTTGTGTTCTGAAAAAGA
>NW_012150975.1:313591-315471 GCF_000956105.1 Propithecus coquereli
AATGTTTTACTATTCAGGGTGCTCGATCAAAACATTTGCAGGCCATTGACCAATATCATGAACTTAAATTTTCTTACATATTGTCTATTATTGTATTTTGATTGTTTTGTAATGTGTTATCTCCCCTTCAGATGATTTGCTCATTGAGTTCAGAAACTGTGTCTTAAATTTCCTATATGATTAGAATGACCTTATACATGTTACCCTGTCGTCAGAGAAAACCCTGATGTTTGCAGAGTCAGAAAACATTTACATGCATAAAATGGAGAAGTAATTGCAATAGTCAACTGGATCACTGAAGGGTGCTAGCTATACATCGGTGGAAGTTTGCCGACTTCAGTTATAGAGAATTTGTTACTAATTTTATTTAAGCATAAGGGCAAAGGCTGCAGGGAAGCTCTTTTTTTTTTCCTTCTAAGCACAGAATTCCTCTCATGGGTTCTGGATGTGCCTTCAGTGTGTGCCTCCACACTCCAAGTTCCAACTTTTCTTAAATATATATTTCCATTTCAGTGTGTCCAAAATTTTATTTATGATTCCCTTCAAATCCCTTTCTCAATATTATGTTTCTTATTGTATAAGATACCCTCTTTCACCCAGTTGTTTAATCAAAAGTTTGACATCATTCCACAATCCTATTTTCCTCATGTTCTTTACGCAAAAGGTCATCAAGACCTATAAACCACAGATTTTTTCTTAATCTAGTTTGTCCTGTCGGGCTCACTGTCACTATCTTAACCAGTGCCCTCATAATTGTTCAAATTAGATTATTACAGAGAGTCTCCTAATTTGATTTCATTCTTTAGTAAACCAATTTTCCAAAGTCTTGTCAGAAAATTCTTTCTTACAACAACATTGAATATGTCACTACCTTCTCTAAAATTGCTCACTATCTCTACATTTTCTTCCAGGAAAATCTGAATCTGTTAGTGGAGAGTAAATAATTTGTGATGGGATCTTTGAGACTTTTTCCAAAGACAGCGTGGTCCCTACTTGCCAGCAGTCACTGGCGTATGTATAGTCATTTTGCCATTTTTGTTACATTACACGCCATGCCTTTCTGTGCTCCCATAACATTAAGCACATTCCTTCCATGGATTAGAATACCTGCCTCTTTATCCCCGATGTAGCCTTGGATACAGACGTGCTGGTCATCCAAACTCAGTTCAGGTATCACCTGTGCCGTAAAGATACTCTCACCTGCTTACACTAACCCTAGACAAATCGGGCTGGAGTCGGTGAGATCTTTTTAGATTCTCTGATTATCCATTGTAGTTTCAACAAAATCTTAAGAAAGTATATCACAGCATTTGTTTACCTGGCTCTTTATTTTTCACTAGACAGTAGAACACTTGACAGCAGGCTACGTTTTAAACCAATTTTCCTCTCTCAATGTAGAGGCTCAATAAATGCGTTGAAATGGATTGACAATGAATAATCTGTTTAGTACTCCTAAATCCCACTAATCTAATTTTCTACATAAATGGAATCATTTGAAATATGCAACTGCATTGGCTGCTTTATGAAAACATACATAGAACTAATTGAGTGCATTCTCTATGCATAGATCATGGATCGTGACCTCATTATCTACCTCAAATACCAAGCTAGCCACACGCTTAAGAAGAAAAACTGGAGTTCAGACTGATTTACATATCGTGTATGTTGCTATGCTAGACTAATAATCTAGTGGACGGCCCAGAATTGCTGAAGACTTAAAAGAATATGCACACTAATATTCTTTCTGGTATTTGTTTGCTTAGTTCATTATTCCCTTGAAAGTACATTTCTCAATTAAGTCATTCATCTGTTAACATTCAGTGAGAAATCATGTAAGTAGTTTTTATCGTGCACACACAAAATTGGAGGAATTAAAGCAT
>NW_012150975.1:315521-316219 GCF_000956105.1 Propithecus coquereli
GACTAGCACCACCCTTGTTATTGATCCTTGTAGCCAAGAATAACTATTATATCATCCTCCTCATTTTTTCTTTAAAACTCTTTGTCTTCCTTTGCATCCCCTGAATATGCACATAGTTTACTGTGGCACATGCATTCCCATTGCACTGCCCACTCCCAAACGAATATCATTGTCTTCTAGAGAGTCTCCCTCTCTGTTACTTGGGCTGAGATACTGGTGTCAGAAGTGGGATCAAAGTGAGCCCGCCCCACTCAAATCGGCAGCACCTGGAGATCAGTGCAGGACCAGCCGAGGCTTTTGATCTCTCTACTTCTGTGAGTCACCTTTTCCGTCCTGGTGAATCTCTTCTCAGATTCTCAAACTCCCTTTCTTTGGTGAGTTCTTTTTCACTTTTATTTGAGATCTGATTTGATTAAAGGCAACCTTAAATAAATGAGCTACACATTTTTTGGGGGGGGAGGGGGAGCAAACTTTTTCTGGTGTAAAGACAAGTGTTCTTCTGGTTCCAGGACTCTGGTTTCTGTACATGCTGTCTTTGAAAGCAAGCCCTTTCTGGTGAATTCACGTTTGATTCTGCTCGCCTAGTTCAATATTTTACTTGATTTTCATGCCTGGGTTAAAGGTTTTATGAGCGCTCTGACTGTAGTTTTATTTTGGTTTGGTTCCACACATCTGTAAATGATTTAAGTCTTTATTTT
>NW_012150975.1:317094-317543 GCF_000956105.1 Propithecus coquereli
ATGTGCAAACACGTGTGCACACGCACACACACACTCACACCCTCCATAAATTCAAGGTCTCCGAAATTAACAAAGAAATAAGCGTCTTGCGGGAAATGATAAAGAGCCTAAACTGACATGGATGCGGCTCAAAGTATTTCTGATCTCGGAGTTTAACTGCTGTTAGCAGACATCCTTTTGGTGGTAGACAACAAAACATCTTAATCAATTTGGGAATCAAAAAGTCATTTGTTCAAAAAATGAAAATATATGACAAAATAAAGATATCAAATAGGGTGTTTTTAAAAACTATGTCACTGATGTAAAGAAAATTCAATCACAGCCAAGGAAATGAGGTGTCAACATTTGGCCTTCCACAGACTGCCAGGGATAAAGCGAATCCTGGATGTCTCAACATTTCAAACTTAATGAAGACGCTCCTTGTGTTTTTCTATAACCAGATGGGCTGA
>NW_012150975.1:321453-334036 GCF_000956105.1 Propithecus coquereli
GACTAGCACCACCCTTGTTATTGATCCTTGTAGCCAAGAATAACTATTATATCATCCTCCTCATTTTTTCTTTAAAACTCTTTGTCTTCCTTTGCGTCCCTGAATCTGCACATAATTTACTGTGGCACATGCATTCCCATTGCACTGCCCACTCCCAAACGAGTATCATTGTCTTCTAGAGAGTCTCCCTCTCTGTTACTTGGGCTGAGATACTGGTGCCAGAAGTGGGATCAAAGTGAGCCCGCCCCACTCAAATCGGCAGCACCTGGAGATCAGTGCAGGACCAGCCGAGCTTTTGATCTCTCTACTTCTGTGAGTCACCTTCTCCGCCCTGGTGAATCTCTTCTCAGATTCTCAACCTCCCTTTCTTTGGTGAGTTCTTTTTCACTTTTATTTGAGATCTGATTTGATTAAAGGCAACCTTAAATAAATGAGCTACACATTTTTGGGGGGGGGGAGGGGGAGCAAACTTTTTCTGGTATAAAGACAAGTGTTCTTCTGGTTCCAGGACTCTGGTTTCTGTAAAATCTACATGCTGTCTTTGAAGCAAGCCCTTTGTGGTGAATTCACGTTTGATTCTGCTTGCCTAGTTCAATATTTTATTTGATTTTCATGCCTGGGTTAAAGGTTTTATGAGCGCTCTGACTGTAGTTTTATTTTGGTTTGGTTATGCACATCTGTAAATGATTTAAGTCTTTATTTTCCTTGCTTGTTTCTGAATGTATTGCAAGAGTAAAAATAAACGTCCTAAATGGTTGGCATGAGATGGTCCATTAAAAGCCACTAGGGTGGCCATCACCATCTAAAATAATTGTGTAAACCTCTGACATTCTTTGACCAGATATTACAGGATTTTCTTTCATCACAAGAGATTAATTAGAACCAGAATGGTATCCTCAAATTTTAAGCCAAGTCAAGCTTTTTGGGACTCCAGACAAAAATAAAATGTGTCTTTGTTGAGAAAAATTATAAGGAATGCATAAAAATGTGTTCATTATTGAGAAAAAAAGAATAATTTTGTCTAAATTCAGTGGTCATTAAAGGTTGTTTTAAAACATGGATTTAGGAAAAAATAGAAACAATATAGAAAGGAACCAGTAAGTAGAAGAGAGATGTGAAGAAAATTGTATATATGAGGGTGAATTTCTTGTAAGGAAGGCTACAAAGAGAAGAAAATAATGTACGAGGAAAAACCTCGTGTGGTAAATTTTTGTCCTACAGAAAAACTGCTGGTTATTTGAGAAAGTGGAAATATGGGATGAAGCAGAAGGTCTGAGCATGTTGTTGAAGGTCTGAGTAAGTCGTGAAAGTTTGAATTTATGAATGAAATTTTGTGTGTGATCCACTTGGCTATAATTAGAATTAAATTACTTAGAAGTCTTTCTAAAGACTGAGATTTGCTGTTAAAAATAAACTAATACAAAACTAAAAATTTGGTCCCTTATGTTAGAGCAACAAGGTTTTCTTGAAGTACTGATAAGCTCTCGAAAAAATTTGCAAGAAGTTTTGATTTAATTCTAAATCTGATTTTTCAAAAAATTTCAACTATCTTTTAAACTGCAGCTTCTTCCCGTTTTATATTTTCTGTTTCTGCCACATCTCTTCCTGAGATCCATTTAATTTTCCTGGATTCAGGTTAGAAGTGACTTCGTCATTTACAGTGGTAATTTTGTTCCTTTAGGTAGAGTTTTCCTCTTGAAGGTCCTCAGATTTCTGTCTCAGAAGTTCAACTGTTGTTGTATCTCACTTCATGTAATTTATAGGTGATACATCATTTCCTTCTACTCTTTCTCTTTCTCCCCTTGAGAAGGAACATCTTTTTGCCTGGCTCGGGTCATAATGTTCTCCTTCAACTTTTTTGTCAGGTCCTATAACTTTTTTTCCTCCAAATCTAGCTATGGTGTTTTGGACTAATGCTGAAATATTCTGTCTTGAAGGCCCCGTGAAACAATATTTTCCTCCAGTATAACTTGATTCTGTATTCTTGGGTTTTCTTGATGTATTTATATTGTCCCAGTGTAACCAGGAAACTTCTCATGCTGTAATGAAGAGCTATGAATTCCCCTGCTCAAGCTGCTAGTTTTCTTGTTTACATTCCTCTGTCATATGGTGTACACTCATAATTTTGGCTGAACTTTCCTATGTCCGATTAAATTCAAGCACCTTTTTATCAGGTTCAACCTGGTTATCAAAATGAGATTCCCATAAGGAGAAACACTCACACTTCAGAAGGTGTGTTTTTGTTTTTATTTTTGTTTTGTTTTATGTTGTTGGTAATTTGCCTAAAAATCAAAGATTTTATGCTATATCAAGATAATTTCCTGTGTTGTCTTTATTAAATTTTTTGGTTACTTAGAAAAACTGAATTCTGAAAGGACTTTTTTTTCACACATGTAACTTTCTGTCTTGTTTTTGAAAACTTTGATTAACACTCTGGTTAAATGAATGATGATTATTTCACAGTGACCCATGATCTTATTTTGATCAGGCATTTTAAACCTTTTCATATATTTGATGGGCTTCCTCAGTATCAAAATTCTAAATTAAATCTTTTTAACCTAGAATTAACTTTGAGATTTTTCAGTTGAGCCCAGGGAGACCCTCAAAAATATCTTATCTTATGACAATATTAAATGGTTAGTCTTCTCTGGTAAATTGTATGGGAAACATCGTCAAATGATAAGTGATGCTGTATCTTCTTTCAATTACATTTCTGGGTATGTCATTGATATGAATGACCCAAAATTGTATAAAACTCTTAGAAATCTGTCATCAGTTATAATTCTCGTTATTATGTTGTATGCCACAAAAATCATCAAATTTCCTTGTCAATTGCTCATTATAATAAATTTCCATCAGATTTTTGACCATGGCTATTCTAATTCTCCATCATCTGCAGTTTTGATTCTTCAATAAAAGCATTTGCAATCAGATTCACAGGCAAGACTCTGATAAGTACTCTTAAATATAAGTTTCTAATAAGTTTAAGATCAATGAAGTAAATAAAAATTTTTTATAACTCTAATGAAAAAACTGGTGAATTTGTGAAACTCTAATCAAGATCAAGCAGAACAAAAATTAATTCATGAGATTAAGTAGCTGATGAAAACAACGTTTTCATGACTTTTACCTGAAACATTCTTGGTTCTTTATTTAAAAGTTTTGTTTTCCAAATTTGAGAAAAGTTTTTCTTTTAAGCTATCTATAATTTAAAACAATCTGGTAAAGTCTACTTTTGTGAACAAAGGTAGAAACATTTATTTTCTCTCCTCGACCCCTCCAAATTTCGGAAAATATTTTTGTGTATCCTTATGACAATGTGGTTATTTGTATAAATTCAGTAAAAATCTGCTCTGTTTTTATAACAGAATACAATTGGAATCATTGCTTATATTCCCAAGGCTTTTACTGGAATGTTGTATTTGAGCATGTGCATGGACAGCCTCACTTCAAGGGTTCCCAGCCTTACAGTGAGTGAGTGAAAAAGGTCCCCTCCTGACAGGCCCAGGAACCTCAAGACTGTAGGTGAAATCTGAAGTCCTCCCTGCTTTGGCTTCCTAGCCTCAAGAGGTTTTGAAATCTGATATTCCTGTGTGATCACTATGGAGAGAAAAAGTTGTTTCTAAAGAAAAGCTATAATACACATTTTATTAGATTGTAGCCCCGTGCATCGATTTCAAGTTCTTGTTTTCTATCTATAGACTAGACAAGATTATAAATTCTTCAAGATTCCTTCAATCCAACTTTCCTCCATTGAATTACTAAAAATGGAAATTGCTTTCTTCCTGAATCCCTACAAGCTGACACTAGAAGAGTTTTAAGGGACAAGTCTCATGCTCGACGGGACACACAGAAAGTTCACCCAGCTGCCTGATGCTATGACTAGAAACATTCAAACTATAAAACAAGATAAGAAGCTGATGGAGACAGGATGTCCACAGCTTTTCTAAAGATGCCAGAACAAGAGTCCATGTCATAATGCGACTCTTACCCCTCTTAATGCCTTTTGTTTCTTTGTTTACTTGGCAGGATAATGGTGTCATTAAAATTTCACAGTAGCTAGTAACTTGACAGAACCTGACCTAAGAGATCCTTTAGTCCACCAGATGTGACTCTGGCAACATCCCTAATACAAGTGTTTGCTTACTTTCTGCTTGAATTCAACCTAATGATGGGATACTAGATGATCACCTTGCTCTATATTATCTACTGGTTAAATAAGGAGCTGTCTGTGCTATTGCTCACACTACATTCTATACCTGGATAAATTCCTCTGGGAAAGGTGAGATCCATATACAAAAAATAAGAACACAGACCACATGGTTAAAGCAGTTCTCACCTAATTCTCCCATTTGATTTATTTAACCGATTGCCTTTAAGCCCAGGTTTATGGCTCAAAACTATTATGCAAGCTAAGACTGTCATGTTACTATTCATTTTACTTTTAAAATTTTGTGTCTGTTACTTCTGAATTTCTGCAGAAGTACAACTCCTAACAGAATAATGCCGGCCCAGCCACGCGAGACGATAGCCAGTGTCTGTGGAACAGACAAAACTGAACTGAACGACAGACTCCAGGTGGACTTAGCCTGAGAGTCACTCCCTCTCACCTCCCTTATTGTTCAAATGTGGCTAAAAGTGGCCAATCACTTCCCTGTGATGTGGGACCAGACCATACCACACCAGGATAGGTCCCTCCTGGCACTGAGGGACGGTCAAAACCTAACTACAGGATGACTGATCAGCAATGATTTTGGGGAAAGATCTTGACCAAAGGAGTAAATGTGAAAGTTGTCAGGATCAAAGTAAAGTCACTTGTGTTAAAAATCCTGACCAAATGAGCCAGGGAAGGCCATGAAGTGAGGGTTCTCAGGCACTAATACTCCATAACAAAAACTATCACAAAAACTACAGTATCACAATCTTGAATGAAACTATAACAGCTTCACACAAAAATACCTTTGTGAGGACATCTGCCCAGAAACTTCCCACCCATCCTTGGACTTGTGCCATCCTTGCAGTTAGTCCTTGTAGCCAAGGATAATTACCTCAAAAGAATTATGTGATCCTCCTCATTTTTCCTTTAAAAATCTTTGTCTTCCTTTACCTCCCTGAACACTCACATCGTTTACTACGGCTCGCATGTTCCCGTTGCAATGCTCAATCCCAAATAAATATAATTTTCTTTTAGAGCGTTTCCCTCTGTGTGATTTAGGTTGACATGATCACATTCAGAGAACTAAACTACAGAGAGCTGAAGAGCAATGTTGGCTTAGAATGAAGGGTACTGACATGTCCATTAGCCTGTACTTAATGTTATAGGCAACTTGGGCCTGCCTATAGCTGAGGCAAAGAAGTCTCCAACTTAGGCCTGTATCCCTGGGGTACAATGTGGTCAGGTTTGGGCAAAGCCTCCTGTGAGGATAGAAGGCTTTATCCCCTCTACCCTAAAAGGTGGTAGCTCTGACAAGGTAGTTTCAGAATTCTGTGCTCTATCTATTTATCAATCTCTCTCCATTCAAAATTCTATTCACATTTTGTTACTTTGTTAATGCTCTTATGTGTCAAGTTGAATACTGGCCCCCAAAGATATCCATGTCCACGGCCCCAGAACCTGTCAACCTGTGACCTTACATGGTAGAAAGGACTTGGCAAATGTAATCAAGTTAAGGATTCTGAGATGAGGAGATTATTCTGAATTATCCAGGTGGACCCAATGTAATTACAAGCCTTGGTATAATAGGAAGGTAGATGGGAAGAGCGAGATAAAAGGTGACATGATGTGGGACCCTGAGTCAAGACATGAGGACAGCCTGCCGATGGTGGAGAAGGCCAGGAACAGATTCTACCCTAGAGCCTCCAGAAGGAGGCTGTCTTGCTGACACCTTGGCCTTAATTCTGTAAGACCCATTTCAGACTCGAGACCTCCACAACTGTAAGAGAGCCAAGCTACATTTTTGAAGCTACTAAGTTTGTGATGATTTGTCACAATAGCGATAGGAAACTAACGTACCTTAAAATGCTCTTTGAAACTATGGAATAATGGTATTTGAAGTAGACTCTATTATGATTTATGCAATTAAGATTCTGGTGTCTGGAGTTGGGAAAAATAAATAAGTGAGAAGAAACCCTTGCCAAATTGTCTTAATAATGCTGATTTCCTACTGCATATTAAATTTCACGTATGTTAGTCTTCTCAATCTTTACAAAATGTGCTGAGCAGGTAAGGAAGATACTCTTGAGTTCTTTTTATAGCTATAGAAACTGCAGTATGGAATGTTTAAGTCATCTAGCTAAAATCAGATAGAGAACAAACCAGTCCAAAACTCGAATTCTCAGGCTCCGCCCCAGATCTACTGAATGAGTATCTCTGTAGGAGATCCTTACGCACACTGAAGTTGGAGAAGCTCCGGCTAGAGCAGAGATTGGCAAACTACAGCCTGCAGGTTGATTCTGTAAATAAAGGTTTAATGGAACACAGCCCTCGCCTTTCATTTAATTGTTTATGATTGCTTTTGTTGAGCGGCAAAAACTTTATGGTCTGTAAAGCCTAAAACATTTACTCTCTGATCCTGTACAGAAAAATTTGCTGACCTCTGGCTAGAAAATAGTACAGACTAAAATTGGGTGTAAAATGGATGATTCTGTGGATTTTATGTCAGGATATTATGACAAGTGGCTGAGAAAATAGTTATAAAATATCCAACATAGTACCCAAACTACTTCTTTCTAAATATGTCCCTCTCTCCTATGTTTCTGAATGTACTAAAGCAGCAGTCCCCAAACTTTTTGGCACCAGGTACTGGTTTCATGGTAAACAATTTTTCCACAGATCAAAGAGCGGGGTTGGGGGCCAGGGGCCAGTGGAGCTTTGTGGCCCAGTGCCTAACACGGGGTTGGGGACCGCAGTACTAGAGCACATTGCATGAAAATCCATCAGAATTCAGAATTAGAAGTTGATAATAACCAAATGATGGGTCCATTTAGCTTTCTGAAATGTGTTAGAATAAAATGGCATTTCTGTTACTATGATTAGTGCACTGAAATAAATCTGAAATGCAATATTAGAATGAGATAAGGTTTTTTTAATGGAGAAAAATACAGCTTTTATAGCTTTAAACTGATATGAGCCACAAATGCATAATAAAAATGACCCCACACATTATTTTAGCCCTTATATGAATACATTGCAAATTACATTTTCTCAGGCATTATCAAGAAGTGTAATAGTTTAGTATTGAAATCAATATTCACACACTATTTACACAATCCACTCTGTTTTCATAACACAGTTCTTATAAGGCCATGTACCCATAATGGAAATAACTTTATTGTGAATAGAAGATTTGATGAAATCATTGCAAAAAAGTTTTATCTCTGTATCTTACACACACAGGAAATTGCTGTTCAAGAAAAAGTCCAAAAGTTTGGAATAAAGCTAGCAACAGAGTCCACTTCTCATTTCAGAAAAGGGAAAAAAAATACCACTTCTGACTGGAAATTTGCAATCAAAGAAAGCAATTCTCTTCCATCCTCCTTTCTTAAAATATCTTCTAGAGCTAGTTTTATCTTAGCTTAAATTGTCTTCTTGGATTTTCTATAATAATCTAGTATATCATATTGTGTATACGAAGCTTTATATCCATTTTATTCAAGCGTTGATGACAATGGCTTAAAGCCTCTGGGGAAAGCATTTTATAAAACTTTATTTTTAAATTTTATGTTATGAAAAATTTCAAGTATAAAAAAAGAACAGTAAAATGAAGCCCCACATGTCCATCACTAACTTCAGCTCTTACCGGCATTCTCCATTCCTGTATCATCTCTACCTCCACTCTTCACATCCCAATGCTACTACAATTATTGTACAGCTTTTTTTAAAATTTAGATAAAATAACATACATTATAATGCATAAAACCTAGTCTTGCAATATTGGAAAATTGACACACCCTGAAACTCATAACCCTATGGTGACATAAAAGAGTTCCTCTCACCAATGTTCTCACACTTCCATTTCAGTGAACTTCAACCACTCCCCCATCAAGCCTCCAGAAATGAGCATTGTTCCAATTTATTTTTCATGTTAGGTAAGTTTTGCCTGTTTTGTGATTTCTTTAATAATGGAAGCATACGATTTTTATGTCTGGCCCCTTTTGTTCTGCATAGTGTTGGTGAGATCCGTCCGTGTTAATTCATTCAATTTGTGGATTTTTATTGCCCAGGGCTATTCTAGTCCTTGAATATGCCTCAATTTGTTTTTACCTTCTCCTGTTGATGGACATTGGAGTTATTTAAGAATATAATTTTTGATACCAAAAATTTACATCAATTACATTCAGTAATCTGGGAAGAGGGCACAATAGGCAACAATAATAAAATAAAATAAATGTATGGCATTCTGAAATAAAGTATATTCTAAAACTAAATTAGACGTCCCGAGGTTCCTCACCTTAATAAAATCCCTTCTAATAGAGGTAGAGTAACAGTATGTACTTCATAGATTAGTTGTGAGGATTAAATGAGTTAATACAAGTAAAGCTTTGATAACAGTACCTGCCACATGCTAAGTGATCAGAGGGTGTTAGCTGTCATTGTTTCGATTACTAGTAATAGAAAAATGTAATGGAAATGATCTAAAATGACTCAATTATGATAAAATTTTAGGCACTATGATTGTACCTTGGCATAATAGTGTTGATTTAATTTTCTATTAGTCTTTAGCCGGAAGAGAAAACATGACTGAGAAACAGTGATTTCAGGTCAGATATCTGTGTGAATGTAAGGATGGGGGTTAGGAAGAGGCAGAACTACATTGCTGTGATGTTTTATTACATTGCTTTTTGCTTTAAAGTTAAAAGTTGACTTGAATTTTTATCATTCTGTCTATAATAGTGGTTTGGTGGCAGCACATTAATAGAAATAATTTCTCTAGGACAAATAAATGATGTAAGTTATACACAGTCATACATCTATGCGACTTAAAGTTAGGATAATATAAATAGAGCTGGAAAAATAATCAGTTTAATCTAATTCTCTTTACAGTAATTTAACATTTGAGTCGATGTTAAAAACTAAGGCAGTACTTTAAAATTACATTAGAACATATTTCTCCTTTTTAAAATTATTTTAGCAAAATGAAACAAAAAACCTATATTTGTTTCATTAGTAAAAACTAAAAATCAAAGAAAGAAAATCACATTAAATTTTCCATTTTCACTTTCACTTGAGTTAGAATTTAAAACTTATAATGCACTTTGCAGTTAAAAAAAAGTGTGCTTTGAAATAGCATTATAACTAGGACACGTTTTCAAAATAAATATTTTGACTATATGTTGATCTTGCTTTTAACTTCTTTTCCAATCCTTCCTGTTCTCAAGCTCTCAGAGGAATAAGATAGGGAATATCAATGTAGTTAAAAATCTTTCTTAACACTAGATGCCAATAATATTCAAGAAACGGTAAGATAAAATTTCGGGAGAGAACAAGTTGGAGGAATGAGCCTCTATCCCCAAAATTCTCACTTATGATTGAAAAGTTGCTTAGGCAATAGATAAAATGAAACTTCAGCAGGAACCCATATCTAGGCACAGTCCTGAGGGGGTGACGGCTTTGGAATTGTCCTAATTCAAGAATGTTCCAATTTGACAGGGTCTCTTTCTTGGCCACAAAGGGTCATGAGTTCATTTGTATCCCAGTGAGGAAACTACCAGAGCTGGTTCACACCAAAATATCTGTGAGAGTGTGAAAAGGAGCTTTATGTCTCTGATATGCCGTGGAAAAGAAACTATTGCCAGGCAGTGACTGCATGTTGTTTCTTCCTCCATTCTCCCATGATCTGGTAATTTAAAGTTCAGCATTGACATGAACTGCACTGCATACAATTCCACTGAAACCGTATTATCCCCTGACATTGGACAAATATAGATTCCCCTCCCCAACCTCAGGTAAAAAGGTGGTACAATTATGAGAAACACTAAAGAGGCAGTATTGAAAATAAGGCACTTATAAGCAGAAAAAGAAAAAAAAAATCTTCTTACACTCCACTTTCTCCACCATAGAACAATCTACTGATTGCAAAGAACCCAACTCTAAATTTGGGGGATAGGGCTCAAAAAATCTCCAATATGTATCTTCAGAGGAATCAACTAGACATTTCATTTCTGAAAAATAAATTAATCTAAAATCAGAAAAAAATGTTTTTCAATCAGTGCTGTCCAATGGAAATATGATGTGAGCCACATATGTAATTTAAAACTTTCTAATTGCCTTATAAGAAAGGCAAAAAGTAACAGGTGATGTTAATTTTCATGGCATCTGTAATATAGTATGTACTCAATATTATCATTTTAAAGTGTAATTAATGTAAAAAAACTAATTACAGTCTTTTTATACTATCTTCAAAACCCATGTGTATTTTACACTTACTGCCCATCTCCATTTGCTCTAGCCATCCTTCAAATGCTCAATAGCTGTGTGTGATCAGTAGCTACTGTATTGGACTGTGTGTTTTAGGATAAAAATATATTAGTTTAATATTAAAAAGTAAGAAAGAATTAACTGTCATTTCGTGTTTTACTGTGGTGCTTAGAAATTTCTTGCCTAGCTTAAGAACATTCAATTTTGATTTTCTTAGTGAGTTTACTGTTTCATATTACTTAAATATTCACTATATCTGTAGTATGTTTGGAGGAAAAAATTAGGCAAAGATATAATTAATTATCATGTTTCCAGTTCCTTGTCCTTTTATTGATGAATTTTCCACTAATGGGAAATTACTTTATTGCATACTAAAACACTGTATATATGTTAGTCTGTTTACTAGACATTTTATTTTATTGCAGTGGCATATCCTTCCACTTGTATGCCAGAATTAAAGTATTTTAATTTTTGCATCTATATAAATTAACGTCTCTTTTAAAGTGCTCTCCTCTCGCTGGACACAGACTGCATGTGTGTTGGCTGCAGGAGAGAATAATGGTGACGATACCATTCACATCCTAGATATGTCCTGGCTGCCCTCCATATTCATGAATTTCACATCTGTAGATTCAACTAACTGCATATCAAAAATATTTGGCAGGAAAAAGTGTATGGTTGAGTCTGTACCAAATATGCAGGTATTATAAGTAATCTAGAGATGATTTAAAGTACACAGAAGGATTGTGTAGCTTATATTCAAATATTATGCCATTTTAAACAAGGACCTTGAACAGCCAGCATCCGTGTATTTGGGTATCCATGGAGAGTCCTGAAACCAATCCCCCATGGATATAGAGGGAAAATTGTATTTCAACACTAATGTTTATCTTAGTGTAAACTTAAGATAATAATAGTCATCTCAAAACCTAAGATTTTCACACATGGACTATTGTTTTATGAGGTTTCCTTAAATCGTAGCAATTTTTAAAAAGTTATTATAGAATAATATGTTCTTTGATACAAAATTATCTTCTTTTTATTTTTTATTGGTCATATCATTGTATTATTATTATAGTTATAAAATAACATTCTCCTCAGTTACATACTGATTTCATATTCCTTTCAATTTGCTGATTGACTTCAATTACATATACTGATTTCACTTCCTTTCTTGTATGACTTTTGGTTTTCTCTAGACTTAATACCAGTAAAAGTTGTTTCTGTTTTTTTAAATTGGTCTGCTTAGTTTTCTATTACTTCTCTCTATGGTACTCTACACATTTATCTTTTTGGAGACATCCTTCCTCGAGCCCCACTTTCTCCTGCTGCTTCCAGCACTGGTTAATCGCTGTGCTGGAAGCAAGTCTGGGAAGCATGTCTGGGACCTCTTTTCAGCAACTTCTGATCCTCTTTTTTTTGAGATTCCTCACCTCGGAGGTTCCGTGTCTTCCCATTTCTTGACCTGCACCCTCATTTTCATGGAGCGTGTTCCCAGAATCGTCCTGCTGGATTTCCGACAAATGCTATTTCCAATGAATGTTATTTCCATACGTGCCCTTAAGGGTTGATCGATAGTTCCAATTCAATAGCGAGTACATGTAGTGTTTGTTTTTTCATTCTTGTGATACTTCACTTAGAAGAATGGTCTCTGGCTCCATTAATTTTGGATGATAATTTAATCCTTTGAAAGCCTAATTTTGATGTGGGTGTCCGGTGCATTTACTATTTGTCTCAGTTTTGTCTCACCTAAAAATTGAGTGAATATACTTTTATATGATAATCAAATCATGGAATAAAATATGTAAAATCCATGGAAAAGTCAGTCATACAGCACTGTACTTTGGCATTTATATTTCCCTCTACGTAGATATCAGTTCATTAAAACTAGGCCTTTTCAATCCTTTTTCAATAAGTTAATACTATCATATAATTCATATTTTCTATTTCATTTTATCTCTAAAAGTTAAATATTTAGAGGGTTAGTTGAAATTCTATACTTTCTTTGGCATTGCTTTAAAGTAATAGTCAAGAAAATATTTCACAAGAAAATAAAATTAATTGGGTATTAATGTTCTTCATAAGACATTCTTCTCATCATTTCTTTATCTTTTTAAGAAAACAAACTTTTTAAATTTAAAAACATATCTTAGCTTTTTATTTTCA
>NW_012150975.1:334282-337018 GCF_000956105.1 Propithecus coquereli
CACTAACTTCAGCTCTTACCGGCATTCTCCATTCCTGTATCATCTCTACCTCCACTCTTCACATCCCAATGCTACTACAATTATTGTACAGCTTTTTTTAAAATTTAGATAAAATAACATACATTATAATGCATAAAACCTAGTCTTGCAATATTGGAAAATTGACACACCCTGAAACTCATAACCCTATGGTGACATAAAAGAGTTCCTCTCACCAATGTTCTCACACTTCCATTTCAGTGAACTTCAACCACTCCCCCATCAAGCCTCCAGAAATGAACATTGTTCCAATTTATTTTTCATGTTAGGTAAGTTTTGCCTGTTTTGTGATTTCTTTAATAATGGAAGCATACGATTTTTATGTCTGGCCCCTTTTGTTCTGCATAGTGTTGGTGAGATCCGTCCGTGTTAATTCATTCAATTTGTGGATTTTTATTGCCCAGGGCTATTCTAGTCCTTGAATATGCCTCAATTTGTTTTTACCTTCTCCTGTTGATGGACATTGGAGTTATTTAAGAATATAATTTTTGATACCAAAAATTTACATCAATTACATTCAGTAATCTGGGAAGAGGGCAAAATAGGCAACAATAATAAAATAAAATAAATGTATGGCATTCTGAAATAAAGTATATTCTAAAACTAAATTAGACGTCCCGAGGTTCCTCACCTTAATAAAATCCCTTCTAATAGAGGTAGAGTAACAGTATGTACTTCATAGATTAGTTGTGAGGATTAAATGAGTTAATACAAGTAAAGCTTTGATAACAGTACCTGCCACATGCTAAGTGATCAGAGGGTGTTAGCTGTCATTGTTTCGATTACTAGTAATAGAAAAATGTAATGGAAATGATCTAAAATGACTCAATTATGATAAAATTTTAGGCACTATGATTGTACCTTGGCATAATAGTGTTGATTTAATTTTCTATTAGTCTTTAGCCGGAAGAGAAAACATGACTGAGAAACAGTGATTTCAGGTCAGATATCTGTGTGAATGTAAGGATGGGGGTTAGGAAGAGGCAGAACTACATTGCTGTGATGTTTTATTACATTGCTTTTTGCTTTAAAGTTAAAAGTTGACTTGAATTTTTATCATTCTGTCTATAATAGTGGTTTGGTGGCAGCACATTAATAGAAATAATTTCTCTAGGACAAATAAATGATGTAAGTTATACACAGTCATACATCTATGCGACTTAAAGTTAGGATAATATAAATAGAGCTGGAAAAATAATCAGTTTAATCTAATTCTCTTTACAGTAATTTAACATTTGAGTCGATGTTAAAAACTAAGGCAGTACTTTAAAATTACATTAGAACATATTTCTCCTTTTTAAAATTATTTTAGCAAAATGAAACAAAAAACCTATATTTGTTTCATTAGTAAAAACTAAAAATCAAAGAAAGAAAATCACATTAAATTTTCCATTTTCACTTTCACTTGAGTTAGAATTTAAAACTTATAATGCACTTTGCAGTTAAAAAAAAGTGTGCTTTGAAATAGCATTATAACTAGGACACGTTTTCAAAATAAATATTTTGACTATATGTTGATCTTGCTTTTAACTTCTTTTCCAATCCTTCCTGTTCTCAAGCTCTCAGAGGAATAAGATAGGGAATATCAATGTAGTTAAAAATCTTTCTTAACACTAGATGCCAATAATATTCAAGAAACGGTAAGATAAAATTTCGGGAGAGAACAAGTTGGAGGAATGAGCCTCTATCCCCAAAATTCTCACTTATGATTGAAAAGTTGCTTAGGCAATAGATAAAATGAAACTTCAGCAGGAACCCATATCTAGGCACAGTCCTGAGGGGGTGACGGCTTTGGAATTGTCCTAATTCAAGAATGTTCCAATTTGACAGGGTCTCTTTCTTGGCCACAAAGGGTCATGAGTTCATTTGTATCCCAGTGAGGAAACTACCAGAGCTGGTTCACACCAAAATATCTGTGAGAGTGTGAAAAGGAGCTTTATGTCTCTGATATGCCGTGGAAAAGAAACCATTGCCAGGCAGTGACTGCATGTTGTTTCGTCCTCCATTCTCCCATGATCTGGTAATTTAAAGTTCAGCATTGACATGAACTGCACTGCATACAATTCCACTGAAACCGTATTATCCCCTGACATTGGACAAATATAGATTCCCCTCCCCAACCTCAGGTAAAAAGGTGGTACAATTATGAGAAACACTAAAGAGGCAGTATTGAAAATAAGGCACTTATAAGCAGAAAAAGAAAAAAAAAATCTTCTTACACTCCACTTTCTCCACCATAGAACAATCTACTGATTGCAAAGAACCCAACTCTAAATTTGGGGGATAGGGCTCAAAAAATCTCCAATATGTATCTTCAGAGGAATCAACTAGACATTTCATTTCTGAAAAATAAATTAATCTAAAATCAGAAAAAAATGTTTTTCAATCAGTGCTGTCCAATGGAAATATGATGTGAGCCACATATGTAATTTAAAACTTTCTAATTGCCTTATAAGAAAGGCAAAAAGTAACAGGTGATGTTAATTTTCATGGCATCTGTAATATAGTATGTACTCAATATTATCATTTTAAAGTGTAATTAATGTAAAAAAACTAATTACAGTCTTTTTATACTATCTTCAAAACCCATGTGTATTTTACACTTACTGCCCATCTCCATTTGCTCTAGCCATCCTTCAAATGCTCAATAGCTGTGTGTGATCAGTAGCTACTGTATTGGACTGTGTGTTTTAGGAT